>NC_143154.1:2311364-2541364 GCF_041381405.1 Jatropha curcas
TCATTATATAAATTAATTTTTAAAAAACTAATTGAAATTGAAATTTAATTTTGCTAAAATTTATAAAAAATCATAACTTTAAAAAACCCGTGCTTTATGCTAGTTTATTCTTATTTTAGCCAGAATATGATCTGAAAAGAATTTTTAAGTAAATAAATTAAATTGCCAAGTGAGAATTAATATTTTATAATCCATGAAATTTTATAATTTAATCCGATCTATTTTATTTAATGAGACAGTGAAATTGGCAGCAGATGGTATAACTATTGGACATTTAAAAAATTAGTCGAAGAGAATAATTATTTTCTTTTAGTACTTATATGTCACTACCGGTAACCGCTCGTAGTAAGCCTAATTTCACACAATTTTATATTATTAGACTGACTTTAGGATTAATAAGCCCATATTATCATTTTATGACACGGTCAATTTATATTTTTGCCCAGTTTCAATAATTAGAAAAATAACAATAACTCGGTCCTTTAAATCAACATTCAACCACCGACATCCATAATATAGGCTAATTGGTCTATATATAAGTAACAAAATTTCTATATGATTCACATATTCTTTAAATATCACACCAATAATTTACATAATATAAATATGACACAACGTCCTAACCACGGAGCTAAAAAAAAAAAAAAACACGCTGCGAATACATTTTATTACACAACGCTGCATAATTAAATAATAAAAGAACTATGAAATTACTTTTTATTCTGCGGAGAAGGATGCAGAACTTTCCTAGATCTGCAAAGATCTACTACTTGTGAAAAATTAAATGGAAGGATGAGTTTTACAACTCAGTGAATAATAATAAATAACATATACCCTAATCAATCATACAAAATGCTTCCTAAATCTATAAAATGAACACTTAACTAGTCAAGTACATATCTCAGCACCGACGTAGACAAACAATAGCATTTTCATATAATCACAATAGAAGCTCATCCTTTCAATAATATATCATCAGATATATATGGGGGCACCGATCTCCCAGTCAGGCAACGGTATAGGGTGAGACCGTTCTCACAATCTTATGGTGGCCAACATCATTTCAATTTCACCCCTAAACAATGCACAATATTATCACATCACAAATAATTCAAGCAATTCATCCAATATAATTAATCACAACAATAATTAATATACAACATATAAACATATAACTATACTGTATATGATTTATATATGATAATAATACTATGTTGTATATAATAATAATAATAATAATAATTATTATTATTATTATTAACTTATGAAAATAAGATGGAGTATTCTATATATGTATTTATGTAGCAATAATGAATACTGCATGTATACAAATAGTGGTATGCACTATTTATTATTATTCAGAGTGATTAGCGAAAAGACAAACTCTAATTTTATAGTATATAATGAATAATAAAAATACAGATATAAAAGGGAAGATTGTATTAGATAAATGGGTTTCTTTAATAAATTAAAGAATAAATTTAATAAATTTACCTATATATTTAATTGCTACAATTAATTTAATTTCTATCAAATTTCTTAACAATGTTCTCCTTAAAATAGAATTTTCTACTTATCTAATATATATATTTTATTAATTATTATCCGTACAGATTATGGGTAACTAATACTCTTTTAACAACTAAAGCATATATATTTATCTATATGATATATATTTTACTTAATTAAACTAAAATTTCATCTATATCTCCTACTAATACTTATTTGAACTCCTAAATTATTTTTATAACTGTAACTAAAATTTATATTTATTTAACAGGATCCTTGATTAACTGTATAACAATAATAAAATAGTCCACTATAATATTTTCTAGAGATATTTTAATTATATCTAATTTAATCTTTAATGGCGTTGAACGGCGAGTCGGGGACTGGAGGCGTGACTTGTCCGTAGCTCGTGCGATCGACAGAGAGAGTGGTGATGGGGAAGAGTGCTCGGCGAGGATGCAACGGCACGAGGAACTGGTGTTAACCAGTTCAGGCAGTGGCGGAGAGCGAGACAGAAACGCAACGAGAGAAAGGAGAGAAAGAAAGAGAAAGAGAAAGGAAAGAAGAGAAGGAAAGAGAAAGAAGGAGGAAGAGAAGGTGGTGCGGCTACCTCCGGTGACCGGAGAAAGAAGGAGAAGAAGATGAAAGAGAGAGAAAGAGGCAGTTGTTCTGCCGACGAAAGTGAGAGAAAGGAGAAAAATTATAGGGACAAAAACAGTAGTTTAGCATATTCTAGGGTTTCTAGACGATTTGGTTCAATTCGGGTTCGATTAATTCAAATCGAGAATTTTAATTGATTTCCTCTCGATTTAAGTGGTTTTTACTCAGTTTTCAGGTTAGGATTAGCATAAAAATATTTTTGTTGTAAAATTCGTCTGCCTTACGGCTGCCCGAAAAGGAACTGGAAAAGCTCGTACTAACCCGTCAATTTGGGAGGGCAAACTTTGAGTTAGAACTAATGGATTAGCAGAAAAAATTCATAATCATCCGGTTCATAAGCCTTGATAATAAACTCACATTTTATGGAGAGTTCTATCGGCAGAAGCTGAACTCTTTCTATGAAACCATTAGCTAAAAAAAATTTATAATTTAAATTTTAAATGAAAAATCTCTAAAAATAAATTATTCGGTTATTTCATTGTATTACGTCAAACTAGCTAGTTTACATGTACTATGTCTTTTTTTTTTTTTTTTTGTTTTTTGACAATTTTAAGAAGACATTACACTTCATATGATGTTTCTAAGAATACTATTTCTTTAGCATATTATAACTCTGCATCCATTGGCTTAAAAGCTTCATAGTAAATAAATAGTTACATGCTGAAAAGCTTTTAACCCTTGTTTGGGATAAATCAATTGCACGAAATTTTTTTATGTTTGATATAAAAAAAATAAAGAATTAAAATTTACCAATTCAATTCAATGAATTCGAATATAATTAAACCAAATTCCACTAAAAAAAAAGTAAAATTTCCAAATAATTTCCATAAACTTACTCTTCATCTTCTTAGCCTTGTAAAATTATTTATCAAGAGTATTTATAAATAAAAGCAAATAAATCTTTAATTTTTAAATTTATTCATACAATAAAAATTCATTTATGAATAAATTCTATTTAGAATTCGTGAATTCATTTATACCAAATAAAACAATTAGTGTCAAAGCGTAGGAGATAGAGAGGGGGCATTCACACATTGTCTAGTATATATAAAGCATAAAACAATTTTAAGTACAACAAACATGCGTAAAGAAAATAACATTTTGCTGTAAGAAAAAAAGAAAAAGAAAGGAAAGAAACTAGAAATGAAGCTATGGATAGAAAATAATGATCTAAGTGATTGCCTCATTTTTACTTGTATAAGACATTACGTACTTAAATCCTCAAAAAGGTTTAAAGATATTGTTGGATTTGAAATCCACAGCTAAATCTCTATACAATCCATCAACAAGGAATTGAAAATTTGTCCATAGTTTCCTCAAAGAGACATCTTTCAATTTGTCTTTCAAAAGTTAAATACCCAAAATGACATTAGGGTCACTTCATGCTATAAAGTCTGAAAATTTGTCAAAACCAAATAAAGGAATGCATCCTTCCAAAATCTTGTGGATTGAGACCTTTCCCATTTTTTGAATTTTAATCTAACATTTGGTCAAGAAATCAAATTATTGACTATACAAATAAATAGTTATTGCTTGTTGAATGTCTCTGTGATTACATCATCACCATGTTTTTTTAAATTTTTTTGCCATTAAATTAATTAATCAACCTCGTCCGTATCCATATAAAAATAGATTTAAGTGTACATTTAAACATGAACTTTTTGAATGGTTATAATTTTTATGGTAAAAGTAAATTAAAGTACCCTGAAGTCATCTTTAATGCAAAATTAAAATTAAGATTCTGATTAATATATATAAGAAGTGATTTCAAAATTGAACTTGTGTTAACTACCGTTTAATCTAAAACTTAGTTAAATGCAAAATGCAGTATGGTGATTTTATTCTCTAAATGGTTCATTTTTTAGAGGGGTAAATACTATGTAGTCCCTAGGTTTTACTCAAATACACTATTATGGATAATAATTATGCTGTATTTTTACATTTTATTTTTTGAAAGGACATCGTTGTTACTAAAATATAAAAATAGAGGGTTATAATAGGTCTCTCGCAAAATTGAGGGTGTGACAAGGCAAATTATATAAACTTCAAGGGCAAATTTATGCATTTGACTATTTCTTTTTGGCCAAATACATAAATTCATTCTGAACTTTGCAATTTTAACCTATCGTGCATTTGAACTTGTAAATTTTGGTAATATTATATATATTTTCACACTAATAACAATAGTTTTTGGGATTTTCCTTTTATATGCAAAATATTGATTTAATGTATAGTTAACATAACTTTTGTAACAATAGTTTTCACATTTTGTAACTATTTAATATGTGTCTAATTGATCTAATTTTGCAAATTCAAATATTCAATTAAATAATTCTACAAATTGAAGTGTTTAATAGATAAAATTTTATGAGATGAAGTATTTAATGGGACAAAATAAAAATTAAAAGTGTCATAAGATTGAAGTAATAAAGTTTAAAATTTTTGTTTTTTTCATTATGTTACAATTTCATCAAAACGAAAAGTGAGGGTGCCTAAGCATTAAGTTTTTATTTTTGCTTTTATTATTATTTTATTTTATATTATTATTTTAGGAGTAGTATTTATGTAATACTCTATTGGAAATATTTCTAATAATAAGCTTCGACTTAATAGTTAAGGCAGACTATCAAATTCTCCAATGTCCTAACTTATCTTTCGTAAATTATATTTTGATTCAAAGATATTTAAATAAGTCATATCATGAAATTACAATAAAGTTATGAACTTACTATCATTTTCTTCATGTTCTTATTAAGATTGGAAATCCTGTATTTTATATATCCATACAATTCAGTACTTGGATAATAATGTTTCATATAAAAATAAAAATTAAAATATTTTAGCTTCCAAACATATAAAGTATTAAACTATGGAGGCTCTAAATCCTAAATAAACACTAAGAGAAGTTATAGAGCAGGAGACGTGTTCCGTTAACCATACTGAATTAGTCCAATTTCAATTATTAAAATATATTCTTATGATAAACGAGTCTGAAATTAAATGATATAAAATCGATCTAAATCGAATTGAATTAATTTGGTTTATTTTGGATTCAGTTCTTCAAACTAAATTAGCTATTCTAAATTAAAAATGAATTTGTTTAACTATACGCAGTAATGGAATCAAAATCGAAATTCAAATATTTTTCTATATTCAAACCAAGTAATAATTGAATTTCAAATAATTATATCAATCGGATTGAAATGAATGGATTTGGTTCAATTTTCTGCTAGAAACGGACTATTACTCGCCCCTAATATCGCCAAACCCGGAAAATACGCAGGATTGGCGGAATAGCTCCTTTTTGCATCCATGAGTTTTTGGTACTTGGAAATAATAATAACAATAGTAATAATATATATAGGGAGCATTGGGCTCAACTATAGCTTTCTCTTTACCCTTTAGGATTAAACATTTATTTTATTATTCATATAAACAAAAATATCAAAAACAGTTGATTGGCTTTGTAGGACAAACAGTTACCTTAAAATTTCAAACATCGTCTTATAGTATAATTCAAAATCTTTATTAAAAAGAAAAAATGAAAAAATGAAAAAGCCTTAGCCGCCTCATATATATATTACCACTGTAAATAGTTTTGGCAGCTGATCTGCAGTCCAAAAAGATTATGTTTCATTTGACATTACTCATTTTCGGAATATTTTTTTTTATTTACACTATGCATGTTTACACGAGTACAATTAATTTATGTTTGGGAATAATAATTTTAAGCTTTAAACCTCCTGATTTTATGGATAAAGTTAGCTTGTCGAACTATATATAATATACATTTGAAAGATGAATCGTTTTTATAATTGCAAAACTAAAATTACATATTGTAGTTTAAACCCAAGTAAGAATTCAATATGACCATAATTCTTAAGACTATTGATGCAAGGATGGATTGAGAGGTTTAAAAATTTTTAGAGTGAAAATAATTTTGAAAAAAAAAATTTAGTTTTACTACATATAATTAGTAAAATTATTTTTTTAGCTCCCTAACTATTTGAGTTGAGTCCACCAGATGGAAATATTTGTAACCTCTTATACTAGTTTGTTTGGTTGTATCGATTTCATTTGGTTAAATGAAATTGTTTTTATTTGAAGGACCTCATTTCACATTTGAATTTTGGCAAAGAATCAACTAAGAAAAAGTTTTAAATTCATTTTTATTACATTGTCACTTAAATATTTGACTCCTAAATTATTAATTTACCGCTAAGTAATTTTTTTAAATATAAGTTGTACTTTTTTTTTTCTTTAATTGATATTTGTTTTTTGAAGTTTGCTTATTAATAGAAATATGAGAAAAATTAGTTCTTTTTTGTCAATTGTGAATTTTATTCCACCATTTTCTATTTTCACACGGATTAAAAAATAACAATTATTATAATTAAAGGACAGTTTTTTTCATATAACTTTTCTATTATTCTCATATTAAATAACACATAAGCAATTATTATATCGGAATAATAAGTAAAAATTAATGAAGATTATTGAAAATAAGATAAAATTTAATAAGGTTATAGCAAACTACTATCTCCATATTTGAAAAAATAATTTTTTCTAAAATACTTGTCACATTTGTGGTTTTAAGAAGTAATAAATATTTTTTTTCACGTTTACCCTTTGTATCTGACGAATAATTATTCTTTTAATTTAATAGTTTTCATAAAGAATTAGTATTAAATTAAGGGTAATATAGTTAATTTACTATATTAAGGGTATTGTAACTTAGAAAAATTTAATGATTTTCTTAAGAAACGTGAAATTTCAAATGTAACAAGTATTATGGAACAGAAGTAATATTTAAAGATTCATTATAATGCAAAAAAGAAAAGTAGACTATATTTTCAAACAAATTAAAAAAGAAAAATAAATTATCTTTTTGGGACAGCAGAAGTATCATTTAAAATAATATGGGGGAGAGGACTATAATACCACTTTTTTTTTTTCTTCTTTTACAACTTGAAGAAGACTGTATGGTATAATTTTAAATAAAAAAGATTGAAAATATTGTAAAATAGTATTATTTATTTTTTAGGTTAAATGGAATATGAAAGTTGATGATACTACTAGTTTTTTTTTTTTTTTTTTTTATTTAAAAAAAGTAGGTGTCAACTTAATTATATATTAAAGAGTCGTTCGTTTGGATTAATGTTGAATTCACCATTTCGTTAAGCTGCATGATTAAGAAGTGGTATATAGTATCATCTTATAACTGTAGGAATAATTTTATATTTTCATCTAATAAATTGCACTTGTAGAATCAACTTTAAAAAAAGATTTTCATTTAGCCAAAATCGAACTTACAAACTCAAATAAATAACTTATTACTTCAAACAAGCTTATTTCTTATTATTTGAATGAAAAAGTTAAAGGTTCAATAAGCTGCTATTAAACTAAAACAAACAGCCCCTAAGCAGTATGGTGACAACATAAAAGTGAAACCTTAGCAGCAGAACATTAAAAACTAAGTAAAATGAGAGTATATTAGCAATTTAAAGGTGGTATTAGTACTATAAGCATAGAAGAGTCCACATATATTCATTATAGCTACGTCATAAACTGAACAGTGAAAAGGATTATTAGTTTAATCCCAGCCTAATGCATAAAATTGATCATGTATTTTCCGGCGATTATCTTTATGGTCACTTGAACTTTGTAGCAGTTCAATCATAAATCTGTATTTTCACATTTTAGTAATAACTATATTCATTGCCGAATGAAATAATTTTGTGAGAGTTCAATTATGACATTATACTTTTATATTTTATTTTACAAATATGAAATTACAGGATTATGGTGGATATTCTATAAAATTCAAGACATCAAATGAATAATCATTGACAGTGCATGATCAAATTTATGCCTCAATACAATATTATATACTGAAGAATTGAACTTTGGTGACATGTTAAATGTTTGATTAATTCAATATTTAGTGCATGTTTGATTAGGAATTTTGATGATATGTTTAATGTCAAATTTCAATGATTGAAATGAAGGAATGGATAAGGATCATAAGTTTAGACAGCAAGATCCTAATAACTTGCCAATTGACTGAAAAATGAAAATCAAATCAAGCCTTCCAATCCACCTTTTCATTATATAATATAATATATGATATGATATTTCGAGAAAACACTAGCTTTGCTTAGGAAGAGCCTAATAAGCTATATATATACAAATTGAGAGAGGACAACTCAATTATTAATTACTCATCTCTCATTTCAAGGGCCCCAACCAAAATCTCTGTCTTGAAATCACATTTTCACTCTTTGTGATATTTTTTCAAACATCTTTAATGTTGGCTTTGAAAGTTTCTTTCCTTCTCATGCATTTATAATTTCATTTATTTAGTGAATGTGACACAAAACTATCTCTATTATTATTATTAATTATAATTATTACAAGACAGTGTGACTTTGTTTGCACTCATTAATTAATTAGATTCTTGTCATGAACTATATATATATATATTTATATATGTCTCAGTTCATTGCAAACAAAACAACAACATAAAGTATTGAAAAACACATGGTTAGGGAAGATAATTACTACTAATTAATTAAGTTCTTTGCCTGACACATGTCAAAGCAAAGAAAATCACATACTAGATTGCTTAATTAAGCACATAAAAGAAAATAGACCCATATATAATTAATTAATTAATTAGTAGGACCTAAATATGATTTAAGTGAAGAATTACATACATAATATAAATATATTAGATTATTATTAACTAGATAGAATCTGGTCCCTGCCCATTAGCAGTGTACGAGTTGAGGCTAAGCTCTAATGAAGTAGTACGGAAAGTGTTGTTGTTGCTTTCTTGAGCAGAACCATACCAATTGTGATACTGAGAGTAAGAAAGAGGGTTGTGCTTTATGTTGCTGCAGAAGCCATTAATGTTTTCTCTTTGTGTAGGGAAGAGAGGGAGAGTTTCAATTTCTGCTTCTTGTTCTTCTTCTTGTTCTTCATCATGTTGTTCAAATAGGGTTTCCATATAACTTGATTTTTGCTTGTCAAAATATGAGTAACTAGATGATCCACTGCTATAAGGATTTTCATTAATCCCAACCCATCCATAGTTAGAGCTCATGGATCCACCAGCTGATATTGAACACTCCTGATTCAAGAAAATTATAATAATAATGATAATAATCTCACCAGAAAAGGAAAAAATAAAAAAAATAACTAAAACTATATTCATACCCTTTATCATATTTGTTCATAGCAGTAAAAGGAAAATACATACACCATTTTGACATAAAATATATTTTGAGTAAAGAAACCAAAAAGTTTTTTCCCTTTTATGGATGTTTCAAGAAGATAAATTTTCATGTTTTAACTCTGGTTTTTTTTATGTGTATACAAATAGGTATACATATATGTATAAATGAACCACACAGGGATGACTTTTATGTTGTTGTTGCCATTTTAATAAGAAGCAAAGACACAGTACATTTTTATAAGTGCACTACACCAACTTCATCAATAGCTCTATATATATATATATATATATATATATCAAGACAAAGTCATAAACCTTTTCTTGGTCATTATTACTTACCCTAAAACTCTTTTCCATTGTTACAGATCCATGCCCATAATTTCCCATCTGTCCAACAGTAAACCCAGAATTTGAAGATGGAGATGCAGAACAAGAAAACCCTGTAAAAGCGAAAAAAAAAAAAAAAAAAACCCACATCATTTAAAAAAAAAAAATACCAAAAAAGAAGTAAAGAAAAATTTTGCAAGAAATGAAAATAAAACGGAAAAATGCCAAGAAAAGAAAGGAAAATTGAAAAATGATACCAACTAAACAAAAGATAAGATAAAAAAAAAAATGAAAATACAGTGAAAAATACAAAGAAAATGAAAAGAAAAGAGAAACAATACCAAGAAAATGAAAATAAAGTGGAGAAATACCAAGAGATGGAAGGAAAATTGAAAAATAATACCAAGGAATTAAGAGAAAAGAGTAAAGAAATTAAAAAAAACAAACCAGGAGAAGTAAAACTAGGGTATTTGTTGTAGAAAGAAAGATCTTGATCAGGTTTAACAGTAGCAGAAGCAGTTCTTTGCTGTTGCTGTTGCTGTTGCTGTTGTTGTTGTTGCATGGGAACATCAGTT
The DNA here is from genome assembly GCF_041381405.1 of Jatropha curcas. Taxonomy (NCBI): domain Eukaryota; kingdom Viridiplantae; phylum Streptophyta; class Magnoliopsida; order Malpighiales; family Euphorbiaceae; genus Jatropha; species Jatropha curcas. The sequence goes on from NC_143154.1 coordinate 2,321,673, forward strand.
GTGAAACGTTTCTTTTGCCTCTCACGAGCTTTATGGTTCTGAAACCAATAAAAGACATTCTTTCCTTCAATTTTACCGTACTGTCTAAGCCTAGCAGAGATTCTTTGAATCTGATCTGCATTTGGAGACCTAACTCCACTGTTATAATAAAGATCCTTCAGTATTCTTATCTGGTCAGTTGTTGGAGTCCATCTTGTACTACTTTGCCTGCAAAGAAAGCTTCCTTTAGCTGATCCAACGCCGCTATTCTCCTCATTTGCTAGTTGGTGGTGTTGTTGTTGCTGCACTTGCTGTTGGTTAGAGTCCATGATCAAGAAATTAAGAAGAAAACAAAGAGAAACCAACAAAAAGTTTCTATTTTCTTTTTTCTTTTTTTCAAGAAAAAGAAATAAAGGAAGGTTGCAAGATATGGAGAGAAATGGGTTTATATATATTAGAAAAAGAGGCATATGGATGATGATGAGAAGGATAAGAATAAAGAAGGGGGGATTATATATATATCAGAGAAATATATGAAACAGAAGGACTGACGTTGACAGAAATAGATAGAAAGATTCATAAAAAGGTAAGGGACAAAAGAGGGCTTAGAAAGGAAGGGCATCAGTGGAATTACTTGGATCAAAAGGCATGACAAGGATATGATTTAATTTATCAGAGTCTCAGAAAGAGAGCATGCATGAAGTGATATAATGGATGGAAAGAAAGAAAGAAAGAAAGAAAGAAAGAAAGAAAGAAATAAAGGAAAAAAAAAAGGAGAGAAGGGATGTGATGAATGAATGAATGAATGGTAATAATAAAATGATGGGTTGTGTGATTTAGAGTTCATTTTGTAGGGTTTGGTTATTCTTTTAATGTTGATATGGTTTCTGTTCTGTTCTTCATCAGGCCATGAAACCAGACTAGAAGATATTCTCTGTACTATTGCTTGAGCTTCTAGGGATTTCAGGGGCAAAATTCTAGATGTCGTTTAATGGGTCCCAACCAATAATATATATCAATAGTTAGTAAACAAATTAGTTTAATCTCCTTATTAAGCAGGAGAATACTTTACCTACATCAGAATTTAATTAATTCTTGAAATCAACAATTAATTAAAAGTATAATTTTTTGATTAAACACATGAACTAAACATAGAATGTATTTTTAATTTCAGATAAATGCATAAACTGAACAGGAAGAACCTTAAACCCCACAGATCATATATTACATATAGGGCTATATATGTGTGTATATACATTGATGAGCCACCTTTATGTCACCATCTTTTCCTTTAGAGTCTTTGTTTTTATTACTGGTCTATCTCGAGCTGATATCCTCTGTGCAAGAATACCAGAGATCTCATATGCTTCTGATTGGGTATTAATAATAACATTATAGTATAGGGCTTGAGGAGGATTATAGATAGATAGATAGATAAATAGGGGGACCGCTGAATTCTATAATGTGCAGTTCAAAAGCTAGTCAGGTCCTTCTGGTTTTTGCAAGTACAGTCTTATTATAGTGATATATAATAATTAACCTTTTTACTCAGAGAAATAAAAATGTAAGAGAAGAAGAGAATCAGATGTTAATTATATGCAGTGCAGTGAGCTTCAACATTCAATAAAAAGAAACAACTTTAGGTTTGCAAGTTAACTCTTGTACTTGTCTCATACTAAACAAGGCATTCAATATTCTTGATTTCTGCAGGTTAATTAATGAACCATGACTGCCTCTTAGCAAGTTAACTTCTTTTTCTTTTTGTCTTGGCCTCAAGATACCCGTATCCTATCCAAGTAATTTTTAATATTCTCGACTATTCTCGTTCGCTTCGAGAGGCAAGTTAATAAAACCAATTGATTGGAAATCTCAGGGTTTCAAATATAATTATACTGTGGTAATGAACATTATTTATATATGAAGAATAATAGAATGCACTACAGTGAGGAAAATTGAATAGAAAACTCATTTCACTGTTACCATGATGGAGAGTAAATGCAAAAGGAAGAGAAAGGTAAATATAATAAAATAATAGTAATTATGATTTACTTTTCATCTTTTTACATAGAAGAAGACCATCATCAATAACTCTATCATTCTTTCTTGCGTTTTCTTTCCACAAAAACAACCGAATATTAATTATTTTACAATATATAGCATCTAACTATCCATGTAGTGCATGAGGTTATGTCATCTCTATTACTCTTTCAGAGAATGAGCCACAATTTTACTAGGGAAAGTTCTTTCTTTCTCATACTTTACAAGGGAATATTGAAATCAATTTTCTGATCTCACTACAATAATAGTGTGTCACCTACTCATGGATGATTTTCCTTTTCTTTTTCTTTTGGCTTCTGCTCACGAAAACTACACACAAAAGCAGTGGTTTTGAAATGCCACTTACATCATGAAGGAGCCAAGATGGGAGACACAAATTAGAGGAACTTGATATGTAAACACACGTACTTAATGGGTTCACAAAAGAAATTGATGGAAGCTATATATTTTTTGGGTTTTCAAAAAGGCAAGATTAAGAACAATGCTTAACTAGACTTAAATTATTTTGCTGAAACGAAAGTATTGTTATTCCATGTTTGTTAGGATTTTATGTCTTAAACTAGGTGTGTAATTTGGATCAGAATATTTCAATCCAAATGGAAATTTCAAACCAAATCTTAATTTCAAAATTTTACTGAGTATTTTTTCAAATCAAATTTTACTGCATTTTAGAACCAACTCTAAATTTTTATTAACTTATTCATTCATGTCCAATTTTCAATGTTTTTTAAAACTAAAAAGTTGCCTTTAAATTTAAATGATAATTTCTTCAAGTTGTGTTATATTTAGTGATACATACACATTAAGATGGATTTTTTGTTTTTGATTCTTGAATTAGTTAAACTTTTTTTTGGGTTCTCTCTTTTTTAATAATATTAAAAACTTTATTTGCTGATAAAATAAAATATGGATTTTCTATTATATCATACTTTCAATTTTAACTTTTGGCTCGTAAAGAACAATATTTTACTATTATCCTTATGGAATTCGAAGTCTGCCTGTTGTTAATTTCGCATATTTTAGAAAGAATTTTTTAAAATAATTCATTTTCTAGTATTTACTTGCAATATTGAAAATTATAAAAGTTTTATATTTTCAATATTAATTATTAAAAATGAGAAAATATTTGTCGCTAAGTATTATATTTATCCTTCGTCATTTATTAATTGCACTAACAAATGAGAAATTATAAATTTTTAGAGATTCTAATAAAATGGTTCTTTCTAGAGCTAGCCAAGATAAAATCACCATAAAAATGGACGAAAAATAAAAATCAATTTTGAATGAACTTGAATCTAACCAATTAGAATTTACAGATACTGAAACCAGAATCAGAACTAGTTCGAAACTTAGAATCCATTCTTGATTGGAGAACAGGCATTTCAATTCTGGTTTCAGTTCTAGTTGCATTTCAGTTCGGTTTGGACAAGTAGCTAACCCTACTTCCCTGCGTGATATTATGCTGAATTTTGTGTTGTCTCATGTGTCACAAGAAACAGAAGTGTAAGCTGCAGTGAAAATTTTCATGGAAAACTAGCATTTCTTGTTGTTTACTCAGTTGGCAAGAAAAGGCCTCATTAATAAATTCTGTTGTAAGTATAATAATAATAAATGTATAAATGGAATAATATTCAATCACCTTGAATTCAACTGTAACAGTCTCATTCCCTTTTCAACAATTCTGACAGTCTCTCTTTCTCTCTCAAGCTCTTCTTTTCAGATTGTGTTATTTGTTTGATTTTGACACTTCCATCATGAGATTTTCCTCTCCTTATCATGCATTTACATTGGGTTTTGAGTTTGCTTTCTCTCTCTCTCTCTCTCTCTTGGGAATAATTATAGGAAGAACAATCTCGCAGCCCCTAAATTTACCTTATTTTACCAATTGAACTCTTAAATCCTCTTATTATTTAAAATATATGCACTTTCAGAAGCACGATTGAATGGCTTAGTGGACAACTTCTATAAGTTGAGAATTCAATCCCTAAGAAAATACATACATAAAGGGACAATCAAAACCCTAAATTAGGAATGACAATGGCTTGAATATGGGTTTAATTTGAATAAGAAAATAAAGAAGTAGGTTATGGGTGAATCAAATTTTACTTTTAAAATTCAGACTTATCTTATTTTTAAATGTATCGAATTTTATCCATCATATCTAAATCAAGTTCGAGCAATTATTCCATAAGGCGAGTAAAATTGACATCTTTATCCTAGAATGATGTTAGTTATATATATATACACACACAAAAGAAACGATAACAAATTTCTCAAAAAAAGGCATTCAATATATCCAAATTGTAACTTAGGTTGAGTAATACTAAAGTTGAAAAGTCTGGCACTCGAATTCTTTTGGAATCCAAACTTAAAAAAAAAAAAAAAAAAAAAAAAAAAAAAAAAAAAAAAAAATAGTTCTCAATGTGAAAAGGGGAAAAAAAAAATACCATTTAACGGATTAATGCTTAACAATAAAAAAAATTAGAGGGGAAATAGATAATATGATAGAACCAGGTAAGGGTTTTCCTTGGGGGGAGAAAAGAATATAGCAATAGTCAGTGTCATGCTGTGAAGAACAAAAAAATTGATTTGGCATTGTAGAGAGGCGCAGAGGTACAATTCCTTTTCTTTAGGGTAATGATCCATTTGGTCTTATTTTCTATACCAAAATCTCTGAAGATACATCACACTATCATTCCAAATCTCTCTGCCTTTCACTTTCTGTCTTATTATTATTTCTTTGGAAACTGACTACCTTAGCTACCCCCTTATCCCTACCCACTACTTTTCTCCTCTCTTTTTATTTTTACTCTTCTCTTCAACCTATTTTATATATATGAACACAAACATTTCTTTCTATTGATCTTAAATTAGGATTTCTCTGCCAATTTTGTGGAACCCAATTAGTGTTTACCCTTTATGTAAAAAATAAAGAGTTAATTGCATTTTTGGTGTATCTACTTTCAAAATGTTTCTATTTTAGTTTATGAAATGAAAAAATTTACAATTAAGTAGTTAAACTATAATAAATTTTATAATCAAGTGAAATCTGCTTGTAAAGTTCAGGGGATTTACACATGTACATTAGAAGTTGCACTGCAAAATCTTAATTTAATTTGGTTAAGTGGACGGGTGTGGTGTACAACACTCTTACAGTGCTATCTGCAATTCTCTCTAAATTCATATTTATGTTGCAGTAAAACAAATATTTTCAAAGCAAATGATCATTCTGTTTTTACATTCTCTCAAGCTTACACCACTTGTGTTTTAGTTTCTAAATATATTATATTCCCTTACACACACTTCACCGATCCTTGAGTTCACACGTTGGTAAAAGCTGAATTTCTCAGATTTCACAAACCATGAGTTTTCAAAGAATCTCCACAATCAATACCGTACCATCTACCCCATTCTGGTTCAAGCAACTCGAAAAATCTATCAAAAGTCTGGATTCTGAACAAGCATTGCAAAAATACATTTTTTCACATCTAATAATATATATTGGTTATCGGAAAATCACGCAGTCTAATGGTGTGGTAGTAACCCAAAATCAACTAATTCAATGGCATCTCAACAAGGTAAATCCATCCTATACAATCAGTCTCGAAAAGGCAACTCCAACCGTGGGGTAGCAGGCAGTACTTCAAATTAGCAGATCCAATCACACTAAAATTTTATCCTGTATCAGGCAGAAGTAAACCTGGAACTTCAAAGGATTTCAGATGCATAAAATTGAAGCAGTCATTCTAATACTTGAATGTAAGTTCTTCAATATTGCTCTAAATTCCATCAGACATGTACCAGCAGATATTGCTCAAGCAGAGAATCGAACTAAAGGATGCATTTGACACACTTGCACACAGGCTAGATATGAACGGTCTCGTGCGGTTTCTTTTCAAATGGACTTCTGTAACAAGCTCATCCATATAAGACCAGAATATGTCAGACAACTACACTTCAGCCTTTCTACCTGAAAATCAGAGTTGAACCAGCAGAGGGATTTGATCTTATCCCTCACCTGACCCTCCACTTATTTGCAGACCCTCGTCTACCCCAAGTTGAGTTACGAGGTTCAGATCGGGAACCATTCTCTCCAAATCCTCTCGCTTCTGTCCTACCCTCTTTTCCAAATGGCTGCCTTCTCCTATGAGGCTCAGACTTTGGAGAATTTAAACTCTTTGTTCCTTCTACATCATATGCTAATGGTTCAATCCCCTGCAAATCAGGTGCTGGAATAAAGCCAATGGGGCGTTTTGCTTCATCCATTTTTCTAAATGTAATAGATATCCTGTGAGAAACATGACAAAGGCAGAAAATGAAGCTCACAAAAGTCATCAAAACTATTAATTACAACCAAGAAAATAACAATAAAGCTTCAGTTTTACCTCTTTGTTGGAACCGAAGGTACACAATGCTTCGACACATCAGCTGCATTTCCATTTAAGACAAGAACAGATCTGGAAGAACACATATCGCCCTTAATATTTAATTCCATAACATATATAAGGTATAAACTAATGTCAGACATAATTTACAGAAGGAAAAAGGCAGGAAAAAAAAAGAACAATGAGATTCATGCAAAGCTTCACATAGACTTACCCCACGGGCAGAGGGATTGCAATTGATCCAGAAAACTCACCAGCACCCACAACTGTCAAGTTAGATCCAAATACTATATTGCACTCGCTAACAAATGACACAGTGCAAAAAGGTCGAACAAAATCATGATTGTCAATATGAGGAGGTATACAGTCTCCTTCATCATAAATGTTAACAATACAGCTATCAGGAACACAGGTTGGAGGGAGCACATGCCATCTAACCAGCCTTCTAATGATCACTTTGAAGAGGTCAGGCATAGGATCTATGGTTTCATTCTGGAGGATGCCAGGTGGATTACCATTTTTGTCCTGCCAACATAACATCAAGAAAAAAAAAAATCAGTAGCACATTCGTCAAAAAAAGACTTAAACCATGGATTTTAATCCTAAAGTTATGAATCAATAATCAAACTTAATAATGACATTCAATATAAAGTTTCAAAAAAAAAAATAAATAAATAACATTCATTACAAATTCTTTAGAAATTAGAACCAACATATATATACATTGGCATTGCTTTTAAAAAAGCTGATGTGAATCCTGGTTCTATTACAGTATATTCTTATTATGGATATATAACATCATAAATAAACAAATAGTTCATTGCATAGCATTCATCATTTATGAACTTTGTACTTCAAAAAAAAAAAAAAAAAAAAAAAGAACACTGTAGTTTCAAGATCTACACATTAATGTACTCCAGTTATAATTGGGACCATAAAGATTAGCAAAAAATAGAGACTACAGAAAGTGGAATCCAGTTATTCATTAAATCATATAGTTGAATCAATTGTAAGATTCCTCCATTACTATGATCAATCAAATTTTCATGCTTGATTCAAATCATTGGTTACTTCAAAAATACATTGTGAATCAAGCAATTTTGGTAACTATGACTACAAGCACCGAACTTACTGAATGAATGCATGTAACAGGATCCGAATTTACTGATGCCTAATTGTGACGACCACCAAATTGAATAGTTACATGCAATTTACCCTGATCCACTACCGTCGATTGAGGGGTAAGGGGCAAAGGCCATGAACCTATCCAATTTGGATTCAAAATTGAAAGATACATTGATCATTCTGTATAAACTTGATTGCCAGCTAAATTTGAATAATTTGGTACTTGAATATCAAATCACCGATTACGCAATTTTGATAACTATATAATGGGAAGTCATTAATGAAAGCTTGTAATCTAAGAGGGTCAGAACTTACTGTTGCATAGTTATAACAACAGCCAAACTGGATAGTTACACGCCCTTTGCCCCTCATCCACTTTTGTGGAGCTGTATATGTTCTCCCTGCACGGAAATTTCAGAATATCCCATAATCAGTTAGTAAGAAGCTGATATATCAACTGACTGGAACAACTTTAAAGAAAATATTTATCAAAACCATCCAAAAAATTATGTCACTACGAACATTGTCAGATCAGAAAAATCTATATTCCTAATACGTACAAAAAGACACAGCTTCCATAACATATGAAAAGAAGATTTCTTTACAGGAAGGAGATAGTGTTCTGCATTTTTCAACCTAACAGTAAAAGCTATAAGCAAATCATATATGAGCAAAAGCAGTTCCACCCCTTTCTGCTATGCAAAATTCTAACAAAAAAATGCACAGCCCATAATCTACAGGTCAACAACAATAATGCTAACGAACAGGAACAATTCCCACAATCTCTGTCCTATTTATTTAAAATATGAAAGCCCAGGATAATAAACTACTACTAAGTTGAGTTGGAATAACTAGAACTCATGGACTTAGAAGTCAAAAGTCCAAATAGGTCACCAACCAATTTTTTCACCCCTTTTAAAAGAGAACTAAAGCAGAATTTGAATACACCAATCCATGGGAAAACAAATGGTGAACCATTGCTAATTGATAGCAGTAATCAAAATATGAGTATATTCCTCTCAACATCGTAAAATTTTATTACTAGATTAGGATAAAAACAATTTAAAAAATAAAAATGAAATTGCATCTGCATTGGCAACTTGACTTTCTAACTATTTATGTCATACTGACCAACCCCATAAAAATTGTAAACTTGCAAATTTCTGTCATTGCTTAAATGTAAATAGTCTTCAACTCCACAGAACTACCATCATCAGACAACCTTTTGTGAAAATGCAAGAAACAACAGAACATATCACGTATAGAACTACGGAGACACAAAACACAGCAATTGAAAACAGTAGCTCATATAGGAAAATAAGGAAAAGAACATAATGAAAAGAATGCTTGGCATTTCTCTATTTCCCTTGAGGATGCAATTTCACAATCAAGAGTTTCTTCTCACTATTCCCACCAATTTAAATAAAAAGAGCCACCTAACATATAAAATGAGTTTTCCAGGCAAACTAAAGGCTTTTGTCAAGTAAAATCTACCACACAAATGCTTCAGGAATCATTTACAATGCTGCAACACCGCACAATTGCTGATAATGATTATTGCTGTGGTGATACTTCATAGTCACATGCAAAATGAAAAGGCATTACTTTATTAACAATGTAGTTTGGCATGTATGGAAGAAACAAAAGACGGCATGCATATTCCATTAAAATAAAAAATAAAAAAAAAGCCAACTCCTATGCCTTTCATAACAAAATAAAAGCAGGAAACAAACAACAAAAAAAAAAAAAAAAGAAAAATGTTTTTGTGAATTGATAAATCCATTTTTATTTATTTTTTATAATCAGAATAGTCAGAAAAAAGTAGAGTATAGGGCAACCGACCTTTCAGTTCTCCTTTTCTTCCCTTCTCCTGAAGTTCATAAACGTAATTAACTATCCTCGTCTGCTCTACAGCACTAAAAACACCAGTGTGGAGTTCAAGACCCTGAAGAATATTAACCAATTTCCCTTTAACCCTCTCCAAACAAATATACTCCTTCTTTCTCTTCACACTTGTAAACCGGATGTACTCTCTCTGCTCCCTCGATAGCTTAGGCTTCTCAACAACCTTTGATATCTTCATCTCCCCTGTTGAACCACTTATATCAATCATCTGCTTGTTCAACTCCCTTTGTTCCTCCTCTTCAAGCTCATCTTCCTGAGCCATGTCAGCCCAAGACATCCGATGGCTTGGGGTTTCAATTGAAGGCCCTGCACCAAGTATCCCTTTACAAGCTTCTGAAACAGGTTCAGAACACCCATTTGCCCCATCTTTCCAACTACCTAAAGAATTCGTCTCATCCCCATCTCCATCCGCATCCCCATCCTTCCAACTTCCAGAAGAATTATTCTCATAATTAATATCACAACAATGCTCATGTGATTCAACATTGCTTGGAGACGCTGGCGTTTCAGTTTTATCTGAATGTGAAGGTTCTGCTTCAACACCAAGTTCTACAACAACAATTCCCAAGTATATCAAAATACCCAAAAATTCTAGTTAGTGTAAAATTAACAAAACAAGAAAAGCCTAGTTCTAGCTACAAAGAAAAAAAATTCCGACTTAAACCCTAAACGTTGACATCAAATAACTAAGAATAAACAAATTAATTAACTATGCAATTATGGTTAAATTATTTGCTTTAATAAACAAAAAGAAAAGGAAAAACTAACGCAATGACAAAGAGATTACCAGGGTCGAGAGAGCGAATGCGATCAGAGAGGACTTGGGTGCAGTTGTGGCAGAGATCTCTGGAGAGGAAAGGGAGCCACGTGTTCAGGAACTCCGATGCAATCAGGAGATCGGACGGCTGATATTGAAGGAGGAAAGGATCTTCCTTCCTGACTCGGTCGAGATTGGCCATGACTGAGAACAATTAAGAGAGAGAGATTTACTGCAAGTTATTAACGTTGAAACTCGAGACTGATTTTTTGTGGAGTTGTCTTGATCGGAGGACGCGAATCTTGTAATTTAAAGGTAACGGGTACGGATGTCATTTTGAAATAACTTAAGGGTAATTTCGTCATTTCGTTCGTCCTAAATACAAAGGGAATTTATAATGTCTAGCAGCAATCTAATGCGAGTGCTTTAACTTGGAAGAATAAGCGAGTTAACCGGCCAACGGCTCTTCTCTGTATAGGAGGGAACCGACTTGATCTGTGCTGACTGACTGAGCCAAAACATAACTCGTTAAAATTAAGGTAAATATACACTTTGGTCCTAAATTATATCTTAATTAATATTTTTATTTTTAAAAATTACTATGACCTATTTAATATTTGATTAAACTCATTGTCGGATTCCTTACTTCTTAAAAAATGAGCATATCTTGTCTAAAAGATGTGTCTAACGAAGTGTTAATTTATATATAATTTCAAGAACCAAGTGTATTTTACTCTTAAAATTATCTATGAATTAGAATTTTATTAAATTTCTTTTAAATTAGGGATGAATTGAGTTCAAATTCGGCTCACTTTTAATGTATAGTTAAAAAATTAGTCCTCTATAGTTTTAAATTTAACTTATTTTCGACTTGTTAAACTTATCGAACGAGGTCTCAGATTTAAATTCTAAACTTAATCAGTTATATTGTAGAATAAATAAATAAAACTAAAATCTCTAAACTAATATGCTATAGGATGATGACATGGCATCTAATGATAGGCTACCAAATAACAAACATTTTTGTGCAGATGCACCGAAGACAAATCTCACAATGGATAAAACGCACAACCATAGCCAAACAATTGCTTCAACTAAGCACTGAAGAAAGAGCGAAAAAGAAAACAATGGAGAGCAAAATTCTTCAATTCCTCTCATCAAAATCACTTCCGTCAACAATCTTCGTCTACACATATCCTTCTTCAACAACACCACAGACTCGGATTTTCTTACCTTGCCAGAGAAAATCTTCAAGACTGTATTCCACCACCAATAGCAGCGGCGCAGGAGACAACGATGAAGCTCGGCCAACCGTAGCACCACCGGAAACAGTGGAGATAAGATTTAAACGAGGCTCAAGAAAGAGGAACAAAAGGCAGAGTGGAGAAGGAAAAGCAGTGATGAAGACGCAGATAATACCTGATCCTCCAAAGAAATGGGAAGACATGAGCATTACAGAAAAGGCAGTTGAGCTTTACATGGGAGAGAAGGGTATGCTATTTTGGCTGAACAAATTCGCTTATGCTTCCATTTTTATTGTTATCGGAGGTTGGATACTGTTCCGGTTTGTCGGTCCTTCTCTTAATCTTTATCAGCTGGATACTCCTCCTCTTGCCCCTACTAACATGTTCAAGGGATCTTGAATCACTAGAGCTGAGATTACAGTCCCATTTATCTGCTCATTTTATTCACCAAGGTCTCGTTTCTTCAATTGCATGAATTAATTCAATTTTGAAACTCAATTTAACTAAATCAAATAAATTTTTGAAACTCAATATAAACAAATCAAATTGTGTAGTTCTTCAGTACCATTGTCAGGTACAGACCCCCCCCCCCCCCCCAAAAAAAAAAAAAAAAAGAGAATTTTCAGCTCAGGTATCTTCTAGCATCTTTCACAAGAATTATATAAATATATTGCTTTCAAAGGCAAGAGTTAATGTACAGAATACTTGAAGAAAACTAGAACTAAGTTCCTCTAATCAGTCTAACCATAAAAAATTATATGATACACAAAATATTGTATTGTTGTAGCAAGAGAAACAAGCTTTCGAAAAAGAATGGTACACACACTAACACTCTTTGCTATAACAAAGTAACTATCAAGCTTTTCAATACATTCTTATGGCATTTCTACAATGAATAATGTAATGTGCATCTAAGATTTCCACTTTTCAAGATCAAACATTATGGCAATAATGAAATAGAACCTCAGCGAGGGGCAATTAAATCTACAGCAATTTAAACCCTCCAGTTCATGGCTACACAGCATTCACTGGCTGAGAAACTGACTGCACAACTGCATCTTTCTGAGTCTTACATCTGCAGTAGAATTTCCAATATTCAGCAAAATTTTAATGATGCTAAAATACAAAATTCATAGAAGGTTAATGATCCAGATGTTCACACATTAATTTGAATGATAAACGAAGAACAATAGCACAAGATATCTTTGGCTGCTGTGTTTTCTGTACTTTGAGGCCACTAGAATTTAGCTGGTAATTTCAAAGTGTGGTATTCATTCACAGATAACCATCTAAAAGCTCTTTTACTTTAAAAAACAACTAGGTAATGGAAAATATAACTTTCAGGTGATGGAAAATTTCCCACTTGTGCAAGAAACAGAAAGAGAAAAGTAAGAAACAGGAGAGGGGTTAGAAGTGGAAAGATAGGGAATTGAGATATTCCACTCACCAGCAGACAAGGTAGAAAATACACAAATCTAAAGAGCAAACACTATATCTGTGCATGGTAACATTAATACCTTTCTCATCAAAAATTATTGAGGACATAAAAATTCGCATATTTTTAAAGAGTTTTTACTTAAATAGCGGATTATTAAATATCAGGAAAGTCAGCGCTTGGCAATTACTGTTTGTTACTATGAAGAAGATGCTTACAGCCTTTAAAACACTAAGAAAAGTTAAGTGAAGGTAAAAAAACATGTACTAGTTCAGTGAAGATAAAAAACATGTACTCAGAAGTGGAGGAACTTCTATCTGAAAGGCACCAAAACAAGCAATATACAATACTTATCAGCAAAGGATCATTTCCCAAGTTATTATGTTGACTAGATGTAGATGAGTGATATAATTGGATTTTCCTATTAATAACAGGAAATAATTTCAAATAAAATATGCAAATAATTTAGTTGTCATAATAGAATCGCAGATCAGATATATGATATCCATATAGCCAACTTTAAATTGACAGTTTTGCAAATCCATAAGTGTAAAACTTGAGAAAAAAAAGTTTATAAACTAACCTATTGCACTGTGATCGAGATGCATAATTATGATTGTTGCAATTTGTACACATCCAATCTCCATTACGCCATTGCTTTGCTCTGGTAAGTATAGAAGAAAAATGTATTAGAAAAATTAACCATAGAAGGAATTGTAGTATAATGCACAGTATACATAGACTCCGTTCTGTAATACACCCAGCAAAAACTCCAAGCAGGTGACAATTGTTTTAGCACATTTCTTTCATAACCTTACCTTTAGTCAAAATCAACAATACATCTTATGTTACCATAATAAATTTATTAATTAGCTCATTTTTTGTATTTGCTTTATTTATTAAGGACACTGTTCTGCATTTTTCCAATACAATTGAGATGCAAGAAATTATCCAGATGGGCACTAGTTTGCAGCATATAAGAGCAGAAGATTATGCAGGATGAGCAATGCAGAAAGTAAAAGGAAAAAGACAAAAAGAAAAAAAAGCCAATATGCAGAGATGCTCAGCATGGTAAAAGCAATATATGATGTCAGTCTCTTGCAAAGAATGTGTTGAAATTGCTAAGTTGCACACCCCACAGGAGTAACTAAATCAACATTACCCTTTTCCAAGGAGTGCAGGCGTTGTTACTTGATGCGGAAATTGTAATGGTGCTTGCCAACTTGGAGCTAAACCTGAACTAACACCAGGATAAGGAGCATACATTCCTGGCCTTGGATCACCTGCGGTCCCTACTATTTGATCAAACACTGGATATGTGCATTGTTGTCCATTGATCTGCATAGTCTGCCAACGATAATTGACATCAAAACTTAAAAATAGTTGAAAGCAACTGCAACCATGCAGCCAGGGTTTGCAAAAATATTTGAAAACAAAATGATAGCATGCTAGAAACGAATCCTTACATTTCCTGAATTCAGTCTCTTGTTTTCCCAATCCTGAGCAAACTCTTCAGATGCCAATCGTTTCATTCCAAGTGCTTTAGGCCAACAAAGGGTAATAAAAACGGTAAACAAGTTTCAAGACATGTAAAACATTACAAAAAAACTAAGTAGAATTGTTTGACCAAAAGAAAATGACACCCATCATGAACAAGGAAGATCCTAAAAAGGAGCTGCAGCAATTGGACGCTCTAACAACATGTGCTATCTAGGAAAACTATATAATGCAGAATGGCAAACAACAATTGTCATGCATACTAAAGTCTAAAGCGAGGGTAATAATGAAGAAATAAATCCCAACTATATGATAGTCGAATGAATCCCACCAATAAGGCAATAATTAGTGAAATGAGATCTCAGAAAAAGTAAATGAACCACAAAATACAAACCAAGTTGGACAAAAATGATGTTGGAATAAATTGGTAGCATTATGCATTTTTGCTGCAACTGTGTACACAATAGCAAAAACATTCATCATCATATCACTTTCCTTCCCACAAGCAGATACATATAATAGGAAGCCACAATTCTGTGCCAACAATCTATAGGATTATAATAGCACAGAGTGAGAGCATACCTGGTGGCATAGAAGCGTTGCAAGTTTTACACTGCAATTGCAACAAGAACCAGATGAGAAAAAGAAATACATATCTTAAATGAATGAAGAATTTCTAACTCAAGGAATCTTAGCTAACATTTCACACCTGTGCACGTGAAGAATAATTATGGAAGCCACAATTACACATCCAATCACCATTTCGCCATCCTTTTGGAACTGCAAGAGACTGATTTACAGGATTTGCATAAGGCGGCCCAGGAATCTGGTTTCCACCTAAAGGCCAAGTAGAAGCCGAATGAACTCCGTACTTGTCAGCTTCTCCTGCAGACCAGCTTGAAGGCAAAGGGAGTGGCTGCTGGAGAGCACCAATGCCTGCTAATCCAATATTCATCTTTTGTTCAAGTCCTCCTTGGACCCTGGCAAAATAATGTGAATAAGTTGGCAGAGAAGCTCCAGGCATTGCAATTGCTGGCATTGCTGCAATCTCCTTTGGTTGTCCGCATTTTTTGCACTTTTCTCTTGATGCATAATTGTTGTTAGTGCAACCTATTGATCCATTGCCATACACACGCAACCCACAATGCAGCCACCAAGATGGAAAGGAAGCCAATGTATACGCACACCAACCAGCCCATCCCATTACCAAAAATACACATACAAAAAGTGAAATGAAAAAAAACAAAAACACTCAACCCAACTGATAGCAAGTTTTAATTTCAATTTGTCAAAAATTAAAACCGTAATATGCAAAAGTGATGACAATTAGCCCATAAATACAGATAAAAAAATAAAAAATTGCAGATGTACTAGAAAAGAAAAATTAGTTTGCTTAAAATGTTAGGACCTAAACTAATTACTGTTTGGGAAGAGAGAAAATAAAGGAAAGAGTGGGAAAATAATAGAGAGAAACAGGGGATCAAAGAGAAAATTAGAGAAAGAAAGAATATATCATACGAGTTTATTATTCCATTCTGAATTATTTACAGCAAACTAATGTATTTATACTATTGGTTTTCCAAGCACTATACAAGACTGACTCACTATTTATAATTGCAAGGCCAAACAAACAGAAGATTAAAACCCAATTACAACTGAATACAAGTCCTAACATAAACCTTCCGAAATTATTTTCAATAATTTCAAAATTTTAAACACACACCAGAGTGCAGGCCGGGTCAATATAACCATCAACTTTGCAATTGCAAGTAAAACTGGTTGTGGTGAATGGCTATTGAGTATTAAGGAAGCAAGTTAGCTAATTTGCTCTTAGTTTTAAAAAAATCGTCAAGAAATTGCCCAATAAAACAGTGAAACAAGTCGATAAAGTAAACATAATCAATCAGAAAAATGAATAGTTCATCCTTAATAAATAATATTACGGCAACACCAATTTACAATCAGCCACTCAACCCTCACTGCAACTACTAAATACCTAAACCCTAAACCCCAAAAAAATTCAATTAGACAATGGAAACCCTAATCTCGCCGTTAATTGTAATAAGAGAAGAGAATAAGCGTTACCGGTGCAGATCCAATCGCCGATACGAGGGAGCCATTTGGAATCAGAAGGAGTTTTGGTATCGACAAGAAGACGAGGCTGCTTGCATCTATTGCAAAAGGATCTAAACGCATAGTTTCTATTCTTGCAACCACTGCACTCCCAGTCTCCTTCTCTCCCTTCCCCTCCTCCCATTCTCTTTTCTTCTCGTCTTGTTTCAATGGCGATTTTGATTTTCATTTTTATGTATTTTAGTTTTTTTTTTTTCAAGTTCCGGACATGCCTGTTAATTGTTCAGCGGACCAAGAAAGGAAGATTGGAGTCGCTGTTATGGATCCGCATGTACATTGTTAGTTGTCCCGAACACTTTGCGTTTAAGGTCATTTTTGAGATTTGAGCTTTCCTCTCTACGTGTCTATGTTTGTGGGTCGGATCCAAGAGGAACATCCGAATTAATTGAATCGGGTTGAGTGCTAACTAAATGGATACAATTTCACAATGGGAAGGCTTGTTTAGTAATTTCACTTAGGTCCTCTTTGTGAATAACTTTTTATATAGGTTTTAGTGTTTTATTCTATTATTTATAGGCTGAATGCATAATTTCCCCTCGAACTATCCTTAAATTGTCATTTGTATCCCTCAACTTTGCGGGGAATCGCTTATGCCTCTTAAGTCGCTTTTTTTTGTGGCTTTTGTACCTCTGAGCAAATTGAAGGTTTTGCGTGAAATACACTCGCGTTGACGTGTTATAAGTAGTTGATTTGTCATCAATGTATCCGTCACGTTGGTTTCTACATGTATAAGAATTAACAGGAAAGAAAAAAAGAGAAAAACGAAAAATTAAACGAAAAGAAAAATCTTAACTCCTCTTTACCATAGACCGAAATCCCAAACTAAAAGGAAAATAAAAAAATCTCAGCGTCTCCATCTTGTTGAAATTCCTTTCTCTCATAAAATACAATCATGTTTTAATTCCATTATTTTTTTTTTTGGAATTTTAAAAAAAAAACATAAGAACATAAAAATAAAATAAAATTAGATTCAAAGACACAAAAACACAAACAGATTTAAAACTTCAAATTAAAAAGAAATTTCTTTGATGAAATTGATGCTAAATCTGAGATAAAAGATCTCCTATAATACCAACAACACAATCTAGAGACTATCAATACCCAAAATCAGATCAAGAAAAAAACAAAAATTGAAAAAAAAAAATCATACAATCCTGTTAGTAGTTTCGATTTCATTAACCATAAAATCATTAGAAAAGGTTGGTTTGGTTTTGATTATAGAGAAACAGAAAAGAAGAAGAAGAAGAAGAAAAATCTGTTTAGAGAATGAGAAGGAGAAAAATAAAGAGAGAAACTAAGAGAAGAAGAAAAAGAAGAAGATAGATCTGTTGAGAGAATGAGAAGGAGAAAAATAGAGAGTGAAACTAAGAGAAGAAGAAGAAGAAGAGCGAGATAGAGAGAGAAACTGAGAGAGAGGATGAGAGGTGAAGTTAGAATGATTTTAATAATGTAAAACAATGTCGTTTTTGCCACGCTGGACAAAATTTAAGGGGTTCACGCTCTTATTTGCATTTGAGTTCATGCGGCTCTTTTATAACGTGTCAAGGGACACAAAGGCTACAAAAAAATGCAACTTAAGGGGCATAAGCGATCTCCTGCAAAGTTGAGAGGCACAAATGGCAATTTGAAAAAAGTTTAGGGGAGAAATTATGTATTCGGCCATTATTTATAATATTTGATGTCAATCAAATGTGGTCTGATTGATCTTCTTACCTTTTGTAGAAGATATAGAAAGTGATAGGTCTCAAGTTTGAGTTCTTTCAATCACAAAATTATAGTCAAATATTTTAAATTTTAATAATTAAATAAATCAATTTGAAATAATCCCTCTCAGGCCCTAAGGCTAATCAATACATTGTTGGTTCCATTAATGAAACTGATTTTGCTACAAACTCATCATTTCTCATTTTTGAAAATATATATACATATAAGGAAAAAAGAATCGTTTCTTTTTTACATCTTACTCTATCAACTTATCTCAAGATCTGAATAAATTTCTTTTACTGCTTCTCCTCATAAGGAGAAACTTGAATTGTCCTGAATTCAATGGTTTAATAAATAAATGTGCAAGCTGCAAATTAGTCTTTATATGTTTTGTCTTTACTACTTCTTGCGGTATATTATCTCTAACAAAACAACAATCTAGTTTTATTTATTTAGTTCTTTCATGGAATGGAATTTTTAGAAAATATGTAACGTTAAATATTCTCAAAAAATAAAGTGACTGATTGTAACATCCCTTCCCGGTCCACCCGTAAACCCGAATGAACAGAACCGAGACGCTACAACCTGGTTGACTGTATGGCCTGACATGCTGAAATCATAATGTATATTGAATATAATATCATGCTGATGTTGTTTATATTACTAATTTACTTAATATTTACAAAACATGATACTAGTTTACAAAATGAAATGGGCCCACTGTGTGCCCTGTACATGCCATGGAAAGGATAGACAAAAGATACACATCCAAATGAGTAGCTACCCTGAAGACTGAGTCTTCTACAGATGAACTGCAGCAGTTGTAAGTTGACCCTCTACGGTCCAAACTCAAAACCTGCGAGTTAAACAGGTAACTCGCTGAGCAAATAAAGCTCAGTGGATATCTCTACATATGAAGAAACAATTAAGCACATACATGTGTAGAAAGAACTATGTAAACACATATGGCACATATAAGCACACATGTCATGATACCTTCATTATACCTTGATGAGCTTTCTTACTGTTTATAATACTGTATGATTTATGCAATGTTATGTCAAGATATCTGAATGGCTCCATAAGGTTATAGTGAAACCGAAGTGATAAGAAAAACTGTATGAAACTGGATGAATACTGTATGCTTGGCTGCTATGGCCCATATATAATCATATCCACTCAACGGCCTGTAGCCGGAGTATCAAACTGTATGGGGTGCAGATCTGCTATCCTATGTCGCGACATAGCCTTATCTACATGGTTTCTACCTAACCTCAATGGAGCATAATGTTGGTATTGTAAATAATATAACACAACATCATATTAATAGTTCATAACTTCATAAATCATAATGTTTATTTGATTTCACATCATTTGCATGCTTGAATGTTGTTTTAATACATGCTCTCATGTTGTATTTTGGTGTTAAAATGATTGGAGGCATATAAGTGAAGCAAAGGAATACAATTGCATTGAAAATGAAGTCCAAAAGTGCATGAAAACACAAGTCGCGAGCGCGCCTTGCAAAGTCGCGAGCGCGTAAAGCACTAAATGAGGGACAGTGTGTTATCGAGTGAAAGTCGCGAGCGCGCACTTGAAAGTCGCGAGCGCGTAGTGTGTAAAATGAGAGACAGTGAGTTCGCGGGCACAAGTCGCGAGCGCGCAGTGCAAAGTCGCGAGCGCGAGAAGTGCCAAATGAGAGTCAGAGAGTTTCAGGTGAAAGTCGCGAGCGCGCAGTGCAAAGTCGCGAGCGCGAGAAGGGCAACGCGAGCTTGTCATGCAAGTCGCGCGCGCGCGTCGCTTTCCAGCCTGCACTGTCTGTACTCTTTTGATCATATCTCTCAATATACAACTCCGATTTGGATGATTCAAAAACCCATGTAAAGCTAACACATAGAGGAACAAATAACTCTTCTATGACACTTCCTAATTCCATCATTAAATGGGGTCAAAATCAAGATGAAGTTACTGGTAAAATTTCCAGCAAACCCTGTTTCAACATAAACTCAATATTTACCTCATTTATTCACTTCCTCCCCTGTTTTCTCACCATTACCAGTCCTCCCACTCAACATGAAGCAATATATTGTCTCACTAGCAACACACCACACAAATTCTCATGCAAAGAAAATGAAAAATGACAAGAGATATCAAACCTTTACTCCAAAAAGCTTGAGTTCTTCTTTAGCTTCTTTTTTCTACAATCTTTGAACTCCCTTCACCTATACACATCAGAATTCTTATAACTTATCTACAATATAGCTCAATTAAAGGTTGAATAACCTAAAGCTTCAAGAAATTCTACTTACTTGGAGAAAATAGAGGTTGCCTTAATGCTTAACTACCAGGAAAATGGATGGAGAAAGGAAGGGAAACGAAGGAGATGATGAAGATGAAGATAAAGAAGACGTTGAAGATGAAGATGAAGAAAATGAAGAAAGCAAATTGAAATGGAAGTCTCGTATACTTCCCAACTGTCTCTTTAATTGTATGGTACAAATACCAAAGAAGACCTACAGTTTCTACATGTTATATTTTAATACCTCAACTTTATTATTTGCAAATAAGTCCTACTCTTTATACCTTGATCTTTTTCTCTCACTCAAGTAAGTCCACTTATAATCCCATTCTACCCCAACCGGGTTTGGTTCAACTCGACTCAACTCGACTACTCGACTCTATGCACAGACTCAACTCAGTAGGATGTCACACTGATTCTGTATGTACAACATCAAAATCTTGCAACAAATGAACAAGCCATATAATTTCATAGCATGTAACAACCATGACTCTCTATTCTACTTCGGCAGAACTTCTTGAGATGGTTTTTTTTTTTTTTTCCAACTTATAAAAAACACAAAATCCTATAATAGACTTCCCATTTCAGTGTAACCTATCTACCCATTATCTGAATATGCTTTAAGCTTTAATTATGCTTTAGGAATAGCCCTTAACCAGGTGCTTGCCTCATGTACTTCAGAATAGTCCTTGGAAATACACTTTAGAATATAAAAATTCCAAATTTTGATCTTGTCACACCTACCCAATTGAAAGATGTGGCATGTCGCCCGTAATATGTTTAAGTCATGCCCAACTCCAATCACCAGAGGAATTGTCCGCTTTGCTTCAAACCGAATCCATCCCATATTAGATTGGCAAGATTCGTACAGTTTTGTTCCACAGGAGAAATGGAGAACTTCCCAGGTGGTCACCCATCTTGAGATTTTCGTTAAGCGAGCATGCTTAACCTTGGAGTTCTTCCAACTCTCTAAGCCATTCCACTAAAAGGCGCCTCTGTTGATTAGTTTCCCCCCTTTTTGATATATGATTCGATTTGTTCATGTGTTCTGTAGTCGCACAGTTTATGAAGCACTTAGTCTATATAAGAACTCGATAAATATACAATAAGAGACTTAACTTTTCATATTCAAAATGCATGTGTGGTAATAATTTCAAACATTATTTGAAACATTTTAAATATCATAAGACTCACTTTTATAAAAATCTCGAACTCAATAAATTTCATTTTTATAAAAGATATAAAATTCCACTATTTAAAATGTTTTAACTAAAAGTCCATTATAAATTACTCATTTACATACTCAAATACATTGGTGAAACCATTACCCATAAGCCAATTAGAAAGAGAATTACATACTGGATTGTTCCTTTAGAGTCGTTATTATGACAACAAATTAGTTTTAAAGGTAACTAAACCATTTGAGTGCTTTATAACGTATGTCAGTAACTATAAACTCATATAACTTTAGTCGCATTTGTCTGCTCAATATATATATTAGTGACCAGTCTCTATTTTATACATCATACAAATTACAATAAAATTATTTATAAGGCAATGGCTACATCAGTAGCTCACCCTTCAAAAGCTGTAGAAATAACTCAAAACTCTGTCGGACTTACTCTCCTACTCCTCCTTTCCTTTTTCCTATGATAGTATAGAGAACAACTATTGTTATGCATAAGGCTTAGAAGTGCACTATATAAATTACATAATATAAATAATAATCCACCATTAGATATTTAAGATATTTAAGTGTGAAAAACAATTTTCAACATTACCTCTTTTAAGATCAATACTTATCATTTGTTTACTGAAAACAAATCAGTTAGATAGAAACAACAAATAATCATATCAACTAAATCACATTCATTTGCTTACCAAAAATAAAAAACTTATATGGAGATGTTATGGTATAATAATACAATCATCAATCAATAGTTTTGTCTCCACAACTTATGCAGACTCAATCCAAAGGGCCATCAGTGTCTTATGAGCTCATCAAGATATAGCTATCTCAACCTCAATCTGTGATATGAATATCAACAGAAGAGGGACAATCTCAACCTCAATTTAAGAGGGAACAATATCATTTACAATATCATTCATTGTATATACATGTTAATCACAATATCAACTTCAACAAATGAAGTGATATCAGTAGGGTAATAACCATATCATAACATCAACTTCAACAAATGAAGTGATATCAGATAATAACCCTATCATGCATTTAGCTATGAGACTTTTAAAACATCTCCATTATAAATCAATCATTAGCCATAATGAGCAGCATTTCATTTTGCTCAAATATTTCTATATCCATTCTTTCAAGATCATCCTCCATTCTCCATTCAAATGAGTACTTTGAAATTCATTTCCAAATATCATAAAACATTTAACATTAGCTCTTTATTATTTTGTATAAAACACATTTAACTATAACTTTAGCATTTGCTTTTTTTATAATCAATTCATAAATGCAATAATCACATTTGAATTCAATTTCATTTGATAAGAATACTTGATAAATAGATCAACTTTTTCTCTTGTAAAAGCTCATAAAATATTAAGCTTAGAATATTCCTTTTACCTTGTAACTTTTCATAAAATATGTCTTTAAAACTATTTTACTTATCACGTAAACAACATAAGTTATAGATATATTGCACTAACCTGAATCGGAAGGCTCTCTTAGCCTTACTCCTCTACTTATTGACTTATCTTCGAATCCTTTCCTCTCAGATACTATAGCATGAAATTAATATTCATATTAACTCTAAACTACTCAATAAAAACACACATACTATCATAGGAATGTAGATTAAGTATTGAAATGTAGTATTCATGCTTTTCCTTCAATTTCACTATGCTTAACTAACTACCATATGACCTTAATTTAGGCACAAATTACTTCATTCCCCATAGTCAATCACATTTTAGAAATATTAAAATAACAACTAAAATAATGGAACTTAATAATATATTAAAAGTATGCTAAACTCTTTACAAAGTATTGGAATACAAGGTTTATCATATGAGTAGCCTGCCTTCCTTTGGCTATATCTCTAGTTTCTTAAATCTATTTGTCTTGAAATTTTAACAACATTTCCTCACATTTCAGGCTAATCCCATATAAAATGTCATGAATTTTGGAGCTTATTTGTATAGCTAAATAACCTTAACATAGTACCTGATTTTCAGTCAGCCTTTCCACTGAGTAGTCTGCATCCATTTAACTATAACTCCATTTATCTTCACCCATTGCACTAGCCGTTTTACCACAGCCTTTCGAACATCCTAAAATAGTTCTCTGTAAAATTTCATAATTTTTCGAGCTCATTTACCTATTTAACCAAGTCCATCTTAGTGACTGAATTTCAAGATGCTCAATTATGATAGACATAAGCAATATTTTACGTCCTTAAGCATCCTTACTTAATTCCACCATTAATTCATTCATAAAAACTCTTCTAACACTTAAATAACATAATTACCTTTCATATATCAGAATACCTAATCCATAGATTATCAAACAAATGACTAAAATTATCCAAGTTGGTCAATTATGCAAACTTGACATCAAATTCATGCTTAACCATTCATAATCACCTTAAAAGCACTTATAATCACATCATCTCCACCAAGTCAGCAACAATAAGCAAGCACCTCATATCATAGTTCATGGAATCACGAATAAAACTTGAAAAAGAAAGAGGAAGAGAAGATAACCAACCTTTCCTTAAGGTTCACTTGAAAATTTCTAAGTTTTCATGCACTTTTAGCTTGCCTTAAGAGTTTTCTCTCTCTCTTTTCATGGAGCTTCGACCATTGTTAGCAAAAAATGAGCAAGAGGTGCCTTATGACTCATCATAAATAGGTGGCAATCAAAGCTTTTCACGGTAATTCCCTCCATGTCCTTTAGTTGTCTTTTTGCACATTAATCCTTCCTTTAATTCTCTTTTCTTACACTTGCACCTAAATTTTTTTGATTAACTTTAGTTTAGTCCCAATTAGGTCTAAACCAAGTCTATTTAATAATCTCAACTATGTTCAAGTAACATTATATCAAAAGTACCGATTTTCGAGACTTCCAGGTAAAATTGTGCTTTGCCGAGAAATTATTCTTCTTTAACTCATTTTCAATTCCCTGTAACCTTTCAAATTGATTCATAAATACTTTAATTTCCATTTAATTAATATTAATACCCTCTAACTATAGTGTTTCTCGTCATTTCCAATTTCTAAATTACTCGGATAATCGAAATTACTGAATAAGCTAGAATACAATGAACTACCAAATTGAGAATATATATATATATATATATATATATATATATATATACACACACACACACAATTAAACCTTAATCAAATGTCTTAGGTGATTTAACATTAATCCATTAAATATTAAATCATGGTGCTAGCTTAAGGAGCTTCTCGTGCTAGCTTCTCATCATTAAAGCTTAAGCTCATTTAAAATTCTTCCAATTTGATTTTCATAACAAAATTGGTTTCCATTAAACATCATATCTTTTAATTAATAGTTCCTCATTAACAAATTAAATTAATTTCAATTATTCAATCCTTTCGAATAACAATAATTATCATAGTAATCAGAATATTCGAGACTATCGAATTGGGGGTATTACAGATCTAGCAATTTCAATTTCTAATGCAAGAAAATATTTAAGAATTTTCAAGTCTTTCAATTTAAACTTAGAATTCATGAAGATTTTCAATTTCTCTATAAGTGACATATAGTTATTGTACCTATAACAATGTCATTAACATAGACTAATAAGGCCACAAAATCACTTGTTTTTTCAAAAGAAAGAATAATTTGCTTTAGATCGATGAAAATCCATTTTCCAATAAACTTAACATTTCATTATCTTGAAGCTTATTTTAGCACATAAAGAAGTTTTTTGAACTTGTAAATAAGTTTATAACTAATAGAAGCAAGGGCAAAGCTACCTTGATGAGAGGGTGGGCAATTACCCCCTTTTAAAATGAAAAAAAAAAATTCAAAAAATAACTTACTTTACTGGGAATAAACCTTGGTCGTTCAGCAAAATGTTACACATTTTCACCACTTTACCCCCCTAACTTACATAAAGTATTTGCCCCCCCTTTTAATTTAAAACCTAGCTACACCTCTAAATAGAGCTGTATTATATTTACTACCAGGATTAACTACGTGACTAAAATACCTCCTGTTAATCTAACTGATGATATTAATATTCAATAATAATATATAGATATATATATATTAAAGATATTGTATTCCTAGAAAACCTCTAACTAATAGGTAGTGGGGAATCTCCATTGTCCTAATCTAAATCTAACTATACAACTTCTATAATAAATATTGGATAAACGAGAAATTCAAAAGGAATCAATTTCAAAAAAATTCAACTCTGAACATTGGATAGCTTAAACCTAATTTCAAGAAGTTATCATTTGGTGCGATGAGCGTGGAACACACCTTCCACGACAACAACTCAACCTTCACAACATAACAACTCAATTTCCATAAGAATACTCTTCCTCATTGGTCCCTTGTAGTAAAAGAATAAGTTCACACCTTGGGGGAATTTGTTACAATTCCATGTTTTTTCACGAAACTTATGCGTATATTGACAATTTTGGCAAGTTGATTAATCTAAAGATGGGTCAACAAGAACCGCCATTGATACTGGTTGCGAGGTAAGTAAATATTTAATTTTTTCTTTTTATCATTAATCTCCTGGCTCATATTTTATATCGGTTAGTGAAATTGTCCAGAAAAGACAATGAGAGTCTGTGTTGAAAAAGAAAACGACAATTAGAATTTAATTTTTTTCCCCTATCATTTTCTATGCTAATTAAGAAGAATATAGAATTTGATTTTTTAAGATTAATATAAAAGGATGAAGGATTTGATAGTTATGGGCAATTCTAATGGTTCTTTACAAGATATTTGGAACAAATTCACATGACATGATCTCCTTTGCAAATATATTTCATTAAAAAATTCATTTATAAGTAAATTTCCATGTATAGGTTAATTTATTTTTAATATATTAAAATATAAAAAAAAAAAAAAAAAAAAAAAAAAACAAACAAACAAAGATGTGCGTATTTCACACAATGCATAAAAAAAACATAAAATATAAACTTCATATGACTTTGGCTACAACATACGCAGATTTGCATGTCATTAATTTGCAATTTTCAAGTATATAAATTAAGAGAATTATAATTTGATAGAAGAAAGACAAACATGTGGTGGTAACCTTGAGAACCTACCATTAAGTATAACATGCATAAAATAATTAATTATTGCTTTTACATACTTGGATCAGTATAAGTGGAAGGATCAGTAATCATTCCTTGATACATGATGTCATACATGACAAGTTATTGAATTTTTATAATTACTCTATCATATTTAGATTTTTAGTTAATTAACCCTCTCTTTAGCATTAATATATTTACCTTTATAAAATTAATCATACTTTATCGAATTTTGATATTTGATTATTATCTATAAAATTTTTTCACAATTAAAATAATTATATATTTATCATTTGTTTATTTGAATAATATTACTACTCAAGTATTAGGTATCAAAGAAAAAGGACAAATAAATTTAATTATTCCAGTATCAGTAATAAAAAAGGTAAATGCCCACGCATTGCACAGGATTTTGTGGGAGATTACTTGAATGATATATGTTATAATATTTATTTTTTAAAATATAATATATTTGTGTAGCAATAATTTTTGTTAGGCTGAATTTCTATATATATATATATATATATATATATATATATATATATATAGGCAACTATTATAATTTAGGCTATTGATTATATGAACTTTTCTATGGGATCCTAATCTTTTTGCAACTACAAATAAAATTAAGATTCAACTAAGAAACGTTATGCTATCAACTTAGTCTTTAGTTCAAATAACAATGATGAGCTTGTTTAATTGCAAAAAAAAAAAAAAAAAAAAAAAAAAAAAAAAAAAAAAAAAGAAAAAGAAAAAAAAGAAAACGTATAAAGATATCATAAAAAAATAGATTCGGAATACTCAATAAATCATAAACTGAACATTTGAATGGCAAATCCCTACTTCATTATCATCAATGAAAATAAATATTAATATAAATACACAGTCAATAAAAAATTACATACTTGACAAACTATCACTTACACTGATCAATAAAAAGCTGCATTAATATAGACATATAATCAATAAAATTTTGTTAACTTAACACTACAAAAAAAATGCGCATTTGCGACCGACGTAAATCGGTCGCAAAATTGCGATGATATTGCGACCAATTGTGATGATTGGCAGATTGAATATACACCGACGGATTTGCGATCAAATGGCGACAGAATTTGCGACGGATTTGCGACCAAAGTCTTATCCGTCGCTAATTCTAGCGCTAATAATTTCCGCCAGTTTGGTATCCATTTTCCGACCCTATTGCAACTAATTTGCAACCGTCTCGAATTCTGTCGCAAAATTGCAAGCTCATAAGGATTTGCGACAGAAAAGTTTGCGACCGATAATGTTGGTCGCAAATCGGTCGCAATTTGTCTGACATCAAAATGACATCGCAGGAATAAAAATTGCGACCGATTTTTTAATGATAGCAAAAAAATAGGCTTTACAAGCCTTTGGTCACCTTGTGCGACCGCAGCCTCTTCTTCCCTTCTCCTCCTCCGCGTTTCCATCCGCCAGTCGCCTCCTTCTCTGCTCTGTTGCAGCGCCGGTCGCAGGAGAAGCCGTTCTACTCTTCATTCGCAGTCGGCTGGTCAGGTACGGGTGTTGCTCTCTTTTTTTTATTTTTTTTTTGTGGATTTCGTTTTTTTTTAGTTATTATTGTAGTTGCATGACAAAAAATTAAGGAAAGGTTGTTATTATTGGAGTTATTATTGTAGTTATTATTGTCATTTTTTTCTTTATTTTTGTTTAGTTATTATTATTATTATTATTATTATTATTATTATTATTATAATTATTGTTGTAGTTAAAATAATGAAATGAATTTCTGGACTTTTTTTTTTTTGCAATTTCGTTTTTCTTTGTTTTTTTTTTGTTATTAACAAAATGTTGTTTTTGTTTTTTTGTTTTCCTTGTTATTGTTGTTGTTATTATTGTAGTCACTAAGAATGCGTTTTCTTTGTTACTATTGTTATTATTATTCTTTATTTTTTTGTTTTTTTTTTTATGAAATGAACGATGCGTTTGAGTTGGAGGCCTAGTAGTGGCCAGTTTGCCTTTGGAGAATTTTGGTATGATATAGAAGTGTTTATATTAGTGTGTTTTGACTTGAGATTTGATTATGTTATACCGAAGTGCTGCCAAAATTTTTTAAAAACTGAATATGAGGAATCGTAAACTTACTAATATTATAGTAAGTTTATATATGTTTATATATATATATATATATATATATATATATATATATATATATATATATATATATATTTACATATATATAGTTACCCTTATTATAGAAATAACCTTAGTAAGTTAGAAATGTAAATAGAACATTACTTTTAGCATGTTTTAAGGATGCTTTATGACCAATGCAATTACATATAATTTGCCTTTTATAAACAGAGTGTTAGGTAAAAAAATACGGACTAATCGAGAATGGATATACTGGAGGTATGAGGTCAATGGGATATTAAGACAATAATTCTTGCAAGGATTGGAATTGTTTATACAGTTTGCAGTTGCTAATCCCAGTTGTATGGATGGTAATAAGTTGAGGTGTCCATGTAATCATAACAAGTGACAGAATAGAGCTTTCTTAGATATCGATACAATTAAACTTCATTTATGCAAAAATGGGTTAGTGGAAAATTATTATGAATGGATACATCATGGTGAACCTCGAGTTTCCAGTGGGTTAGGTCACTCTATTTCTATAAGTTCAGAAGGTCAGCTTTATCGATTTCATTATGGTAATCGATGCAATGATATGGTAATCGATGTAGGTAAAGCAGAATTTCATTGGGATAATATGGAGGAATTGCCAAACTATGCAGCACAATAATTGTTTGACATGCTAAGTGCAACTAACAGTGAACTGTGGCCTGGATGCAAGAATCATTCAGTTCTATATGTATTGGCATGATTACTGCACATGAAAGCGGAGCACCATTTTTCAGAAAGGTGTTACCATGATTTTGTGTAGTTATCAAAAGAAATGTTGCCTGAAGCCATTCGATGGTGGATAATTTTTATCGGACAAAAAAATTAGTTTGGGGATTAGGTTTACCCGTGGAAAAGATTGATTATTTTTGAAATAATTGCATGATATACTGGGGTGTTGAATCCGAATTAAGAGAATGCAAGTTTTGTAATCTGCCAAGATATCAACGGTGGGGTCAAGGGACTGGTAGAGTATAAAAAGAGAAGGCTTTCAAGAAGATGTATTATTTTCCTCTTGTTCCTCACCTGCAAAGGTTATATGCTTCTAAGGCGACAGCCGAACACATGAGATGGCATGCTTTGCATGAATGCGAGGAAGGTATAATGACTCATCCATCAGACTCTGAAGCTTGAAAACACTTTGATAATAATCATCCCGTGTTTGCTGCTGATATTAGAAATGTGAGATTGGGGCTTTGTACTGATGAGTTTCAGCTGTTTGGCCAATGAGGACGACAATATTCATCATGGCCTGTCACTGTCACACCATATAATCTACCACCGTCAATGTGTATGAAAGATGAATACATATTTTTGTGTGTTATTGCACCTGGCCCTAATAATCCAAAATACAAGATTGATGTGCTTCTGCAGCCTTTGATTGTCGAACTTATTTATTTATGGGAGTATGGGGTTGAAACGTTTGATATTTCAGCCAATTAAAATTTCATAATGCGAGCTGCTTTGCTTTGGACCATTAGTGATTTTCCAGCATTTGGAATGTTATCTGGGTGGAGTACGGCAGGCAATTTGGCTTGTCCTCATTACATGAAAAACACTAATGCATTTACACTAAAAAATGGAGGTAAACAATGTTGGTTTGATTGTCATCGCAAATTCTTAGTAGAATCTCACCCTTGGAGAAGAAATCGACAATGCTTTAGAAAGAACACCACTATTTCTGATCCCCCTCCACCTGTAAAGTCTGGAGCTGAAATATTACAAGAAATTAAAGATCTAGGACTTATGAAAGTTACAGAGTTAGGTGCAGAGGAGATAAATGGTAGAATTGGCAAGAATAGCAGATGGAAAAAGCGAAGCATCTTTTGGGATTTGCCGTACTGGAGTTCAGTTCTTATCCGTCATAACCATGATGTGATGCACATAGAAAAAAATGTGTTTAAGAATCTTTTCAACACTGTCATGAACATTGAGGGAAAATCTAAGGATAATGCAAAAGCGAGAGCAGGCATGAAGGAAATTTGTAGTTGACCAGAACTCGAGCAATCTGTACTTACTAAAAAGTTTCCAAAGGCATGTTATTCTTTAGATAAATCCCAAAGGCAAGTATTATGCAATTGGGTTCGATCATTAAGGTTTCCAGATGGATACTGTTCAAGTATGGGTAGATGTGTCGACATAAGGAAATACAGATTGTTTGGCATGAAAAGCCATGACTGTCATATTTTCATGCAAAGATTGATTCTTGCGGCATTTCGAGAATTGTTGCCAGGGAAAATTTGGGAAGCAATGACAGAATTGAGTCTCTTTTTCAAGGAATTGATGATGATTGTTATCCGATGCGATGATATGGACCAATTGGAGCGAGAAATCCCTATAGTGATATGCAAATTCGAGCGAATTTTTCCACCCGGCTTCTTTGATTCTATGGAGCATCTGCCCATTCATTTGCCCTATGAATGTCGTATAGCAGGACCGGTACAATATAGATGGATGTATCCTTTTGAGAGGTGAATCACTAACATCCCACTCTAATTATGACAATGTTATGTCAACTCATATTTACATATTTTCTTGTACAATTATAAAAACCTGCAGAAAATTAAAAAGAATATGCACAATAAGGCAAAGGTCGAGGGATCACTTTGCAATACATATTTGGTAGAAGAAGCTTCCACCTTCTGTTCACACTACTTCGAACCACATGTTTACACCAAGCATCGGAGAGTGCCACATAATGATGACAGAGGAGATTGAATATAATCTGAGTTAGAAGGAAATCTAACAATTTTCACCTATCCTAGGCGTATGATTGGTAAATAAAAAAAAGACGATTGACTGATGCAGAGATACGAGCAGCTCAAACCTATATTTTGTTGAATTGCGAAGAGATTACACCATTTGTACAGTAAGTATAAATCTTGTTGAGAGTCTAAACTTAATACAGCTTAGTTAAATCATATTTATGATAATTTTGTTCGTTCATAAATAGGAAATATATCAAGCTTTTACGGCTACAAAATTCCAATTTGACTGATACTGCAATTGATGCAAAGCTAGACTCTGAATTTGCAGAATGGTTCAAATGTTATGTAAGTAACTTTCTAGTTACTTAAAATATATGTGTACATTCGTAGATTTCACTCGTGTCATTACTATTTCCCATAAGCTCAAAGCTCGGGAAGCAATATTGATACCAAATTCATTACTGATCTAGCAAGAGGACCTCTACCGGTTGCTAATGCCTACTCTGGCTACTTTGTAAATGGTTACAAGTTTCACACTGAGGGTTATGGGGAAGCAGAAAGACAATGAATAGTGGTGTTTACATAAAGGGATCAAACTATAGTGACGAGTCTAATGATTTTTATGGCAAATTGATTGAGGTTTTGGAGTTAGAATATTCATCCCTACCAATCAAGTGTACAATCTTATTCAAATGTGAATGGTTTGATCCTAAGCCAAACGTTGGCATGAAGGCTCATCCTAAGTATAATATTGTGGATATTAATTAAAGAAGAAGATATATGAAGTACGGACCTTTTGTGTTGGCGATGCAAACTGCGCAGGTGTACTATGTCCCATATCCATCATTGAAACGAGATCGTTGCGATTGGATGGCAGTATGTAAAATCAAGCCTAAAGCAGTTGTTCATGCAGTTGAAACTAAACAATCTGCTTTACTCGCAATATCTGAGCCATTTCAAGAAGTTACGGTTGATACGCAACCGATGCAAGTTGTTAAAGATTTAACTGAAAGACTGGATGATGAAAGCAAAACTTATGTTGAAATAGGATCATCAGATGATGAAGGGGAAGAAGATCAAATCATCATGGGTACCTGAGAAGACGAAGATAAAGAAGAGGAAGAAGAAGAAGAGGAGGAAGTAGATGATGAAGAAGACAGAAATACTTAAGGCATTATGTATTATGGATAATAAATTAATAGATGCATATATAATATTAGTAATGAAGAATTTTAATGCTATTGACACTCTTTATACATATTTAGCACATGCTCTGCAATTCATATAGTTGTATATATACATATGTAGATTCTGTTATTTGTAGTACAGATGGCTAGAGGCAGGACGGTTGATTTAGACGCGTCAGGCAGTGCCACCTTCTTCTTTAAGTACGTCTTTCTTCTTCAAGGACGCGTCAGACATTTATGACAGTTATAAATAATTAATATATAACTGAAATGACAGTAAATGACATTTATGATTACCTCCTTCTTCAAGTACGTCTGGGGCTTCATCCTCTACTCAGCCTCCCGTGCCACCTTCACTTTCTTCTGTTCCTTCCTCTTTTACCTCAATTCCTAGACCAGTAGAGTCTTCACCAGCTTCACAGTCACCTACTGTACCAGGTAATCATAAATGTCATTTACTGTCATTTCAGTTATATATTAATTATTTATCTGTATTGATAGCATTTGTCACTTTTTTTGCAGCTTCATCAGAGCCACGTAACAAGCTCAGTTTGGTAGCGGGACAGGAAGTACTTATTTACTTTTTCCTTTGTACTTGGTTTTCTTCAGATTTTAATGATTTCGTCTACTTATATTTCATTTATGTTTTTTTCCTCAGCATATATCCATACTCTCGAGCATCAAGGCAAATTATGAGGATAATCAAGTTACATCTCGATAAAGATGGATACACATGGGATGCCGTACCACAAGAGACGAGAGACTTTTATTGGGAAGAGTTTCAGGTATGATTTGGTTTAATTTATATCTTCATTCAATGTTTACAATTAATCAAGCTACCTCTCTTTATGAAAATTCTATTTTTCATTTTTGCAGAAGCATTTCGTATGGGAAGAGGCTATTACAACTATGCTAAAAGTGGCTTGGGAGAAATTGTGCGATATACGATATGCTGACTTCACCTATATGATGTAAAAAAAAGCGGTAAGAAGCAGCAATGCGTGTCTCAAGAGATATGGGAGAGCTGGCAGAAGGCTTGGGAGTATCCTGCATTCAAGAGAAAGCATGAGATATTTGCACAAAACAGGCGCAGTGAGACTGGCGGTGATGGAGCAGGACCTTCTCGACACACAGGCAGATCAATATCTGCTATAAAGACATCTCGATTATCAGTGAGTCAACTAGTCACAATTACAAAACTGATGTTTAATGAAATGACATCATATTAATATATCATGCATAAAAATACATTACAGGCTAAAAAATATAGTCGTGCGCCCACACAGATGGAGGTGTTTACTTACACAAACACAAAGGACCACGATGGAAATACATTTATCGACAGATGTGCATTGGGCGTCAATGTAAGTAACAATGAAGAATATTTACATTTACCTTCTAGTCGTCTCTTACGTGTATAAGTTCAATATAATAAAGCTTGCAACTGCATTGATTAATGAATTTGTTGTTTTCAGGAGAACTACAGTACCGCTCGCGAGCATGCTGTTTCTTCTCAGGCTGAATCTGAAGCTGAGTCCAGAATTGATGAGTTAGCACTCTATCTAGAGGCTGTAGGGGGCGAAAAGAAGAGGAAAGTATATGGCATCGGATCTCAGGCATCACAGTTTTACTGCGGCTCAGCATCATACGCTTCTGCAGCCGCCTCAGGACTACAGCCCGACCACAGCGCCGATGAGATTACTACATTACGGGCTTGTGTTGATGAGCAGGAGAGACAGCTTGCAGAGTTAGAGCGCATGCCATGTGGATGTCCGGTCAACATGGTGCTGGTACTTCTTCCTCTGATCCTCCGCCTGCTACAGATCGAGATGTTTCTATAGCTCTGCATCAGCCACTACCGTCTCCTCTTGATCCCGATACTACAAACGATACATTGGTCACTCCTGCCGACACTACGACACATCCAGCAGATACTCCTCCTGGCGCTACGACACTGGATTGTGCAGATGACCAACCTTGTAGATCTGATTTTGGACCTTTTTAGCTATTTCTGATTTTTTCATATTTTGTATAGTACATTACATTAACAATTCCATTTTTATATTAATGTTATTGTGTTGTGATCTTGATGATGATCCTTCTGATTGTGATATATATTTATATACGCCGGTTTTTACAGGTGCAAAAAATTATGATTTTTAATATTATTAAATTTTTTTTCTGTAATTATATTTTGCGATGGATCTGCAACCGAACTGCAACCAAAATTACAACCGTTAAATTTAAAATTACGACCGACCATCGACTAATCGTTTTCAAAATTTGCGATTGACATTCCTAATTGCGACCGACACAATCTGCGACCAATTTATGATAGATTTTCAGAAGGAAGACACAACAAAAATTAGCGACCAATATTTATAATTTTGCAACAAACTTTTCGGTCGCAAATTAGCGACCGCCTAGTAGTTCGATCGCAAAAAATTTTGTGACGAGCACTTTTGCGACCAATAATCGGTCGCTAATTAATATTAGCGACCGATTTTTATTATTTTGTCGGTCGCAAATTGCTGAATTTTTGTAGTATACAGTAGGAGGTATCCCAGCTTTTAAATAAACTATATTAGTTACATCAACTAACTTTCTTTAAATCTATTAATAATCTCTAAACTCTTTATTAAATTATCTATAACCCCGATATCATACATCATTGAACCATGCTTAAGCTATTTATAGACAATGGCAGTTCTATATTCTATTTATAGACAACAGCAGTGCTAAACATGCTGCCTTCAAAATTCAAATCAACAACCTCAGCATCTGATTCTATATCATAACAATCAAAAATCAAAAGGAAAAGAAAAAGAAAACCATTAAATTCAAAACCCATTATCAAAAGCAGTAGAAGAAGCGGCATGGAATTAGTGGCGGCATGAAATTAGTGGTGGTGCAAGTTCAGCCTCGACTCATATGAGATAACAGTACAATTGGTTGCTAAAGTGAACTCAAGCCACTTTCAAATTTCTATTATGAGATAACACTACAATTGGTTGCTAAAGCGAACTCAAGCCACTTTCAAATTTCTATTTTATGAATTTTTTATATTTCGTACTATTTGTTTCAGAATTTCAAATATTTGTGAAATATCTATTCATTTCATGCTATTTGTACACAGAAACATTATCGCTTCCATTATTTTGAAAATTCTAAAATTTAGAGATAAACAAATTAGAAAATTTAACTTGAATTAAAATCTATAAAAAGTAAAAATAAGAAAAATATAAAGATAGGATACAACGGTGTTTTAGTATTTTAGTTACAACGTCCTATATAAATTAAAATTTTAAAAGTTATCTTTATTAGTTATTATTAATTAGTTAAAAATTCAGAAAAAATATAAAAATTTCTAAAAATAGGAAAAATAGAATGCTTATACAAATAGAGTGCTAAGTAAGCTTTTTAGAATTTTTTTTTTTTCTTGCTTCAGGATTATATATATACAAGGTAAAGACCCGCGCATTGCGCGGTTGCTCTTTTACTATATATTATACTTTTAGTTTTTAATTTATTTATAATTTTATAAGTTGTTTAGTATGTATGGTTTCATAGTCCAAAACTTACAAAATTAAAAATGGTGGTTTGAAAAAATATAAGTTGATATATATATACAGAAGAAAAAAGAAAAATTTAAAAGTTCATATATATATATATATATATATATATATATATATATATATATATATATATATATATATATATTGAATTTCACTTTTTCCTATCTTAATTAATCTAATCATAAAATAAAAGGATAAAGTAAAAAAATTTAAAAATTAAATAGATAAATAATTATTTTAAGTAAATATTAATTTTTAAAATAAAATTATTGATGGCTTGTGATTGATTTCTAATAATTTAGATAACAACATTAAAATTTTAAATTATTAGGCATTTAATTTCCGTGATTAAATAAAATTTTTACATCATAAAAGGATAGATTTTATAAAGATATGTATTTGATTTTAAATTGGAACTCCTAATGATTCTAGAAGATTGGACAGAAATTTAAGATTATTAAATTATTTAAAATTTTATTAAATTATTTTCAATGTAAATTTGAAAATTATTAAATATCCCTTAATTAGTTATAGGTATTGAATTTATTTCTAACTAAAATACTTAATTATAAGTATGGTATGACTTTACGTAAAAGTTCAAAGAATTCATTTAATTTAGATTTGGATAATTATTCAATTATTTTTTCAAATATAGAGATTTGACTTTTTTTTCATAGTATGATATTTTCATGTCAGCTTTTTGAAAACTTTTTTTACTTCAGGATTATATGTATATATAGATATAGATTTGATACTGGTTGAAAATTATTCTTCTTCTTTTTTATCCTTATATTTTTTTTATACATAATGCCACATATTTCTTTTATTTATAAAAATCTCTATATTTAAGAGTGATGGCTAACTCAGAGTTTATAATATTTATGAAATCTCTCTTGGTTATAGCCGTCTTTCTACTTTTCATAGTTATTCTTAATGTTATACTTACGTGCTAATAAATTTCCTTTAAATACATATATGTTTTACCTTTTATTCTTTTGGTAAAAGAGAAGTAAGTTTTAAATTCTTAGAGTAACTAATTAATTTTTTATATTAGTAAATTGAATTTTTATATACATTTTTGTCACCGCTTATATATAGTATCTTAACCAACGAAATATAAAACTATTTTATTTTCTAATAATATAAAGTAGAATTATTATATATTACATCCACTCTTTTTGGGTACTTTACATAAACACATATTTCGAAAGGAATAATATATAAATACATATTAAGGATATTGTATTCTTAGAAAACCTCTAACTGATAGCTAGTGGAGAATCTCCACTGTCCTAATCGAAATCTAATTATACCACTTCTATTATAAATACTGTATAAGTGAAAATTTCAAAAGAAATCAATTTCTAAAAAATTCAACTCTAAACATTGGGCAGCTTAAACCTAATTTTCAGAAGTTATCACTAACCTCTCCTTTTGAGTATACCTTTGGCTACAAATTTGAGAAATCAATTTATTTTTTAAAAATTATTGGTTATAAAAACAATATTAGTTGGCTTGAGAAATTATAGGCATACCATATACTTGAAACGTGCGTATACTGACTTTTACTCAAATGGGTAAACACTTCACCAATGACAATTTGAAATTTTGTGAAAAAAACGAAGTATTTTGGAAAATAAAATGCTTATACGTACCGGAATGCTGTAATCGGAACTAAAAATTATATAATCACAAAACTAAAATCATGATTATAAATGAATATAAAAAGAAAAGGAAATAATACTACAAAATATAAATGATAAAGTGAAATTTTTTTTCTCTTTTATTTTTTTAAGCTTTTAAACTTATTTCATGTAAATGACATTATTTGTTAAATAAATTAATATATAGATTCTAAATTAATATATTAGGCGAAGATAAAAATTTTTAAATAAAATATTTTATTTTCATTATCATGTTAATATTTCCGATAATGGAATGATTTTCCGTTGAAACAAATATTAAAGTTTAGTAACTAAAAAATGACAAGTTAAAATTACGTGATCTTATAAAATTAAGTAGAAAGTTAAATGACCATTAGTATGACTTATCCCGAAAGAAAAGGGTTTTCCCTTATTTGGGAAAGAGGAAGAAAATAATAAAGTAAGTAAAAATTTAATTTATTTTTCACCTCAACCTACAACTTGGAGTTTGAATCAACCAATAAAAGTGAGAATTCCACTGTTTTCAATAATTGTAAATTTTTAAATTTTTATGACACTGTTCATTTAAAATTTTATTTTTCAAATAATGGAAAATATAATTTATTTTCTTTCTTTTATTATATCTAAATAGAATGGTGGAAAATAATTATAGAAAAAAAAATTACTCCCTATCTTCTACTGTCCATAAAGATTGGCCATTAATCCATTTTGAAATGTCTCAAAATAATTGTCCACTTTTATTTGTTGTATGCATTTAAAGTTTTTTCCTCTATTTTACCATTTAGCAAATTCACTTTTACGTTTAGTTGCATTTAATTACATCTATAAATTTGAAGCTAATTTATTATGTAAATAGGGGTGGAAAAGGGAAACACATAAATCATCACTACATTAATTGTATTTTCTTAAAATGTATAGAAAAAAAAATAATATAATACTCTTTTTGGGACAAGGAAAAGTATTGCTCACTATTTTTCTACACTATTTTCCTTCCTCCATTATTTTTTTTTTTTTTTGGATTTATACCACGTGTATCTATAAGCCCATTGGGCTCTGACTGCGTCTGGCTTGAGTACTGCAAGGCCCATATAGGGACTGACAGTCCTAGCGTAATAATTTTGCATACCCAAAGTTCAAACTCGAGACCTTTGATTAAGGGAGAAATAGTCTCAACTACTCCATCCCAACCAACGTTGGTTTCTTCCTCCATTATTTGCTTCCTCTCATTTTCAAACAAATCATAAAAATCTGGGTAAATTATATCAATGGTCACTTAATTTTATATTTAATTTTGTTTAAGTTACATAATTTCAATTTGTCATTTTTAGTCACTCAACTTTAATTTTTGTTTCAACGGGAGGTTACTTACCGGAATTTGGTAATTGGAACAGTAATATGACATTAAAATTTACATATATTATAAAAACAAAATCATAGTTATAAAGGAATATAAAAAAGAAAAGAAAACAATACTACATAATATAAATGATGGAGCAATTTTTTTCTTCTATTTTTTTAAAACTTTTTTCATGTAAATGACATTATTTGTTAAATAAATTAATAGGTAGATTCCAAATTAATATATTAGGAGAAAATATGTATTTCTTAAAATAAAATTTTTTATTTTTATTACCATATTAGTATTTTCGATGATGGTATTGTTGAAACAATTATCAAAGTTTAGTGATTAAAAAAATGACAAACTAAAGTTATGTGATCATTGGTGTAATTTTTCCTAAAAATCCCTTTTAATTAACCAAATCAAGCTCATGACTTGCGAGCCATAGAGCATAAAGGTTTTTATGCTCTCAGAAAAGTGCATTTCTCAGTGTTCGAACTTATGTTTTCATCCGCACGGGGATTGATGTCGTTTACCATACTAACCAACACATTTTCGGTAGATTGAAACATCTTCTTCAAGCAAGAGTTACAGCCAACTTACCTGGGTAAAAGCCTTCAAAATATCTTTTTTCTTACCAAACTCAAAACTCATCAAAAAATCCCAAAAGCACTGCAAATATCTCCATCATTTCTCAAGTACAAAGGCACTGCCTATTACTTATTTGAAAAATGAAATAAATTGGCTTCACTAAAATTGCTAGTTCATTGGCTATTTCACTGAGCTGTCAAAATGATAGCGCATGTTATTGAAATATTTTTGCACGCTGAAATTGTCAATTCTATTAGCCATTTCAGTGCACTGTGAACTAAGAATACCTGCAGCGAATATTATTTTTATAATTTCTTTCAGAATTCCATTAAGTTGGGGGAACCGTTATTTTCTTTTTATTCTTGTTGGGATTCTTACTGATCCCGAGTGGGGGCTGTGAAAAATATCGGTGGTAAAAGTAAAATAAAATTACTATTACCACATATACCTCCAATAATTAAATATTAAATATTGACGATCGAAGCCACCAGAAATAATAATCACGGTAAAAATTAAATAATTACCGTAAATGCCAGAAAAAATAAGAACACCGAGAATTACGTGGTTCACCCTTCAACTGTTATGGGCTACGTCCACGGGACAAAAACTCTGAATAATTCTTCTACTAAAAATAGTAGGTACAAAAGAGATTACAAAAAATAGTGACACTCTAAGTGTTTAATAAAAAAACACCCCAAAAATTACAATCCTCACTATTTTCTCTCTTTCCCAATTTTAGGAACCCTTTTCCTAAAATTTTTCTTTGTTTTTATGTTTTTGTTTTTGTACATCTTGAAATAAAAATCCTTCTCCTTTTTATAGGAGAAGGGAGCGCAGTGGACGCGTTAATCACGCGTCCACTTTTCCCTTTTTTCCTTTCTTTCCTTTTTTTTTTCTTTTGTTTGGCACCGTCCCCTTTGACTGCCACAAAAACGTGTTTCATTCTTTTTTTTCTTCATTCAAACGTGTGTGGGTCCCACACGTTTGAATCTCTTTTTTTTCTTTTCAAATGTCTGTGGGTCCCACATGTTGGAGGGACCCCACAACAATTCTCCCCCTCCCGACTACATGGTGGGACTCTCCATCCCTGCTGCTTTGACGCATAGCTCGAACTTCTCCTTCGGAATGACCTTTGTTAATATATCTGCAACATTTCTGTCTGTGTGGATTTTCTGCAACTGAAACTGCTTCTCTTCAATGGCAAGTCTAAGCCAATGATATCTTACATCAATGTGCTTCGTCCGTGCATGATACATAGTATTTTTGCTCAAGTCTAACGCACTTTGACTATCACAATAAACTATATATTCTTCCTGCTGCACACCCAATTCTTGAAAGAATCTCTTTAACCAAAGCATTTCCTTTCCTGCTTCCGTTGCTGCAACGTACTCTGCTTCAGTCGTTGATAATGAAACACATTTCTGCAATCTTGACTGCCATGAAATAGCTCCCCCTGAGAATGTAAATAGGTATCCTGATGTAGATTTTCTTTCATCAAGATCACCAGCCATGTCTGCATCTGTGGAACCAACTACTGCAGCCTTTTCACCTCCAAAAGTTAAACATAACTTTGAAGTTCCTCTCAGGCATATGAAAATCCACTTTACTGCTTCCCAACATGTCTTCTGGGGATTTGACAGAAATCGACTCACAATGCCAACTGCATGAGCGATATCTGGTCTTGTACACACCATTGCGTACATTAAACTTCCGACCGCTGAAGAATATGGAACATTTGACATATCTCCTTTTTCTTTCTCTGTTGATGGGTAGGATTTCTTACTCAACTTGAAGTGAGCGGCAAGCAGAGTGCTAACTGGTTTAGCATTCTGCATATTGAACCTCTCTAGAACTCGTTCAATATATTTTTCCTGCGATAACCATAACCTGCAGGACTTTCTGTCTCGAATAATCTCCATTCCGACAATTTGCCTTGTTGATCCCAAATCCTTCATGTCAAATACTTTTGACAAATCACTTTTCAATTTGCTAATCATATGTGCATCTGGTCCAACGATTAGCATATCATCAACATATAAGAGAAGGATGATAAATTTACCATCAGGGAATTTCTGAACATATACACAAGGATCTGCATCTGTCCTTTTGTAGCCTTGATTCACCATGAAAGAATCAAACTTTTTATACCACTGTCGCGGTGCTTGTTTCAACCCGTACAAGCTCTTCTTCAAGCGACAAACCATGTCCTTTTTCCCCTTGACCTTGAAACCTTCTGGTTGTTCCATATAGATTTCT
Organism: Jatropha curcas; assembly: GCF_041381405.1. Classification (NCBI taxonomy): domain Eukaryota; kingdom Viridiplantae; phylum Streptophyta; class Magnoliopsida; order Malpighiales; family Euphorbiaceae; genus Jatropha; species Jatropha curcas. The sequence goes on from NC_143154.1 coordinate 2,363,956, forward strand.
TCCTCTAGATCCCCATGCAAGAATGCGGTCTTTACATCAAGCTGCTCTAACTCAAGATTCAAACTGGCTACTAGACCTAGCACCACTCGAATAGAACTCATTTTCACAACTGGTGAAAAAAATCTCATCAAAGTCAATACCTTTCTTTTGAGTAAAGCCTTTGACGACCAATCGAGCTTTGTATCTCACTAAGTTGCCATCATCTTTCTTCAGTTTGTACACCCATTTGTTCTTGAGTGTTCTCTTCCCTTTTGGAAGTTTCACCAGCTCATACGTGTCATTCTTTTTCAAAGAATTCATCTCTTCTTGCATGGCCTTTCTCCAGTAATCTCTATCTTTGCAAGAGTGCACATCTTGGAAGCTCTCTGGCTCCCCCTCATCAGAAATTAAAATGTAATCAGAACTAGGGTACCTTGTAGATGGTTGGCGTTCTCTGGTTGACCTTCTTAACTGAGGTTCAACTCCTTCTGGTGTAATGGGGTTCTCTGGCTCCCCCTGCTCAACACCCTCTGCATCACTGTTATCATCTACAATTGTCTCTTGATCCCCTATGACTGGCTCTTCTTCTTCTTCATGTTCTGATTCTGGCATTCCTCCTCCTGTGGCATCTTCTGTAGGAATGCTTCCTGGTGTAATATCAACAACACCATCACTTGTAGATTCTTCACAAGTTGTATCTCCCACGATCTCATTCTTATGGAATACTACGTCTCGGCTCCCGACAACTTTCTTTTTCACTGGGTCCCATAACCTGTAGCCAAACTCTTCGTCTCCATAACCAACAAAAGTGCAAGGAATTGACTTATCATCAAGCTTTAATCTCTGCTCCTTTGGAACATGCATAAATGCCTTACAGCCAAATACCCTCAGGTGAGAGTATGAAATATTTCTACCTGTCCAGACCTTCTCCCGGATATCAAAATCCAATGGTGCTGAAGGTAGTCGGTTGATTAGGTAGACAGCAGTATTGACAGCTTCTCCCCAAAATGGCTTAGGTAAGTTAGCCATTTTGAGCATGGATCTGACTCTCTCAATAATGGTACGATTCATCCGTTCAGCAACGCCGTTGTGTTGAGGCGTACCAGGAACTGTCTTTTCATGCCTGATACCGTGCTGACTGCAATAATCTCTAAACTCCTTAGAGATATACTCACCACCATTATCCGTGAGCAAACACTTCAAGGCCACTCCAGTCTCCCTTTCCACCATAGCATGGAATTGCTGAAAGTGCTTGAATACTTGGTCTTTTGTGCGCAACAAATATATCCATGTTTTTCTTGAGAAATCATCAATGAAGGTAAGAAAATACCTACTTCCTCCAAGTAATTCTACCTCCATGGGACCACATACGTCAGAGTATACCAACTCTAACTTGTTATCTCTCCTTCTAGAGCTTTTCAAAAATGAGACCCGATGTTGCTTCCCAAATAAACAATAATCACAAGGGTTTATCTTACCTTTGGCTAATGGTATGAGGGACTTCTTAGCCAACATATTCAACCCTTTCTCACTAACGTGCGCCAGCCGCCTATGCCACAAAATTGGTGAAGCATCATCTTCAACTGTATTCAGTTGACCCGCACAAATTATTGCGTGCGTCTTATACAGCGAGCAACATAATTTTCCTCTCGCCACCACCAAAGACCCTTTGGTGAGTTTCCAATTACCGCCACCTGTATGATGGTGATAGCCTTCCTTGTCCAGTACACTCACAGATAATAGGTTCAACCGAAGATCGGGAATATGTCGCACATTTTTAAGTGTTAATGTGCCCCCGACACTTGTCTTTATGCAGATATCACCGATTCCCACCATTTGCGAGACACTATTATTTCCCATTTTAATAGTGCCAAAGTCTCCTGCTTTATAAGTGGAATATTCTCTTTTTGGAACACAGTGGTATGAAGCACCGGAGTCTATTATCCACTCGGTATCAGCATCTCCAACATGACAGCAATCTACATCGTGAGTGACTAAAGTCACCTCACCATCTTCTCCTGAGACTGTAGCAGATGTATTTCTGTCATTCTCCTGTCTTCGGTCTGCATTATCCTGTTTGAGTAAACGACAATTTCTTTTGAGATGACCCTCCTTACCGCAATGGTAACATTTTCTCATCTCTCTGGACTTGGATCTACCACCTGACTTTACATGCTTTGGACCTCTACTCTTGCTCCGACCCCTATTCTCTGTGACAAGGGCTTGTGAACTGGTACTAGCAACATCTCTTCTTCGTAGTTCTTCATTAAGTAGTCTATTCTTTACCATAGACATTGTTACCACACCATTTGGAGCTGAGTTACTCAATGATACCACAAGAGTATCCCAACTATCCTGTAGAGATCCCAACAGTAGGCATGCTTGCATCTCATCTTTTAAGGACATACCGCTAACTGCTAACTCAGTTACGAGTCCTTCAAAATCGTTCAGGTGTTGCATAATTGATCGTCCCTCTGACAGCTTCAAATTCATGACTTTACGCATCATGAAAACTTTTCCTTGAGCATTCGTAGCCTCGTACATATTCTTTAATTTCTTCCAGAGAACTTGGGGATCTTTTTCATTTCTCACATGGTTGTACAGGCTAGCATCTATCCATTGGCGTATTGTACCCAATGTCTGCTTTTTTAATTTCTCCCACTGCCTTTCTTTTATATCTTCCGGCTTTGCATTGTCACCTTTAATTGGATCATACAGATCTTTGCAATTGAGGTAGTCCTCCATTATGGATTTCCACATTGAATAATTCGAATCCGTCAATTTGATCATAGCCCCGTCGTTAGCCATGTTGAATTCTAGATTTGACAAAATTTCACTATTCACGAAATTCACTATTCACGTAAATAGTAACTTTGACAGATTTTACCAACCAAAGGCTTTGATACCAATTGTTGGGATTCTTACTGATCCCGAGCGGGGGCTGCGAAAAATACCGGTGGTAAAAGTAAAATAAAATTACTATTACCACATATACCTCCAATAATTAAATATTGAATATTGACGATCGAATCCACCAGAAATAATAATCACGGTAAAAATTAAATAATTACCGTAAATGCCAGAAAAAATAAGAACACCGAGAATTCCACGGTTCACCCTTCAACTGTTATGGACTACGTCCACGGGACAAAAACTCCGAATAATTCTTCTACTAAAAATAGTAGGTACAAAAGAGATTACAAAAAATAGTGGCACTTTAAGTGTTTAATAAAAAACACCCTAAAAATTACAATCCTCACTATTTTCTCTCTTTCCCAATTTTAGGAATCCTTTTCCTAAAATTTTTCTTTGTTTTTATGTTTTTGTTTTTGTACATCTTGAAATAAAAATCCTTCTCCTTTTTATAGGAGAAGGGAGCGCAGTGGACACGTTAATCACGCGTCCACTTTCCCCTTTTTTCCTTTCTTTCCTTTTTTTTTTCTTTTGTTTGGCACCGTCCCCTTTGACCGCCACAAAAACGTGTTTCATTCTTTTTTTTTCTTCATTCAAACGTGTGTGGGTCCCACACGTTTGAATCTCTTTTTTTTTTTTAAATGTCTATGGATCCCACATGTTGGAGGGACCCACAACAATTCTATGGAAGATCCAATTGGCAAAAGAATATTGTCTCGCTCTCTACTAAGTGAGGAGACCAATCGGACCATACCGAAAAGCTGCATGACATTTTTATAGTTACCTAAAATCTTTATGGAAATAAACTAAAAGAAAGAAATAATTATTATTTTGTCTCCATATTCTGCTATAATTAACTGCCCCATCTTTGTGTATTTATAAATAGATGATTTATCTAAATGTTTGATCCGTCCAGTTATTGTATCCCGTCTATTTTTTTTTTGTATTTTTTCTATTAAGAACCTTAAAAATAATATTTTATTGAAATAAACTATTTTATCCTTCCCATTTTCAAAAATAGGCTATTTTATCCTAAAAAATATAAGGAGAAATATTTCGACAATATGCATGGAAAAATAATAGACATGTATACCTATTTTCCTAAACGGAAAATAACAATCCCTTATTTTAGTTATTTTCTTTCCTCCATGGCCTAAAACTCAAGCTTCTACCAAATTTATTTAGACAAACAGAGATTATGGGGCTTTAAGAACACAAGAAGTACTTTATCAATTTGCATAATGATACATACTTAATTTCAGTAATAAGGTGATATCAGAATAGTTGAATAAAGAATGCAACACAAAGTTTCGAACGCAGAGTACATGAATTGTTAAATGAAGGATTTATCCAATTACATGAATTGTCGCCTATTGCAAAAACCTGGTGGATTTGGTTCAAGAAATCAATTGGAAAGATGAGAAAATAAGTTGGGAGGCAGCGTTAGAGGAAGCAAAGCCCAAATACATACACTCTGCTTGCAATCTAAATTAAAGGACGAGATAAAAAAAGTGCAGGCTTCAGGAAGAGCTACTCTCGAAGGTGGTCGAAGATTTGAAGCAGTAAAAAGGGAATTTTAAAGAGAGAGAGAGAGAGAGAGAGAGAGAGAGAGAGAGAGAGAGATGGGAGAAGATGAGTTTGTAGTTGTATAAACTATAAACGACATCGTTTGCACTAGAGGTGGACAATATTTTTCCCCGTTGGCATAAATTTATATACTTCATGCTACCTGCGATTGACTACATGGTCTTATTTGCTAACATGTAGAGGTGTGGGAATGATGTAAAAAAATGAACCTTAGATGCATAAATAGAGTCCAACAAAATTAAGAGTGTCATAGGATTTTTTTTTATAATTCGAAGGACAATCTATTTATTTAATCTTTCTTATTTGCTTTTTATTTTTTTTAGATGAGAAGATCTGAGGTTCATTTAGTAAGCCCATAATAAAATATAATGTAATGCAATCAATTGAACTTCTAGTAGTTAGCTACTATAAGTTCATTTAATTAGTTGTTAGAAATTTTATTTGATTGCATTATTTTATATTCTATCACGGCTTATCAAACAATATCCAAGAGCTATCTATTGGTATTTTAATCTATTTTTTTATTTTTATTATACCAATTTTCTTAAGTAAGGAATATAATTGGAAATCGATCAAATAATTAAGAATATTCATCTTTGGGCATCATTTGCTCTTGGAAATTTGATTATTTAGTCATTGAAATTTAACAAAATTATTTAAGTAGTCTTCACGTTTTAGATAAATATCAAGTGCATCCCTCACATTTACATCTGCCATCTTAAATAGTCCCTCCGTCTAATTTGTTGGATTTTTTCTGTTAAACAGTGGAAAAAATAAGAGGGTGGTGAGAGAAAACATATAAAATTGATAAAATTACCCCTCTCATCATCTTCTTCTCCTTTTGTCTTTCTATAAACCTCGCTCTTGAAATGGCGAAGAAAAAATTACCTGATTGCTATAAAGTCTCTTGTCCCGTGAAGATTGAAGCAATAAGGGTGGAGTTTAGGTAACGAAAGGGAAAGGATTGAGAGAATTGCTAATAAAGAGAAAGGGTGAAAAGCACGAAAAGTTGGAAAATGGTATTAATTGGAATTTTCAATATAATTTTATTCTGAGAAATCACTCTTCTCATTCATATGATATTGGTAGGATCTCATTGTATTTCCATTATACTTTTTCTACTGATTAAACAAATAAAAGTAGTAATTTTACTCTTTAATGGACTCATACAATAAATATTTATTTGAAAATATTTTATATTTAGTGAATCAATTCGATGCAAATAAAATTTAATTTTAGCCCAATAAATATCGCATGTTGAAATTAAACGAGATAACAAGTAAATTTTTTAACATGAAAATCAAAATTTTTTTTCCCTTTCAAAATCCTAATTAAAATTTAGGCATATATTTTTCCTAAATAACAATTTTTAAAAATAAAATGGTTTTCGAAACAAACAAAGGAAGCCCTGACACAAGTAGAATCTTGTGAGTTCGTAAGTGTGGCTACCAAATATGGACATGACAGCTCAGCTATGCATATTAAGATTGGGAAAGGCTTTTACCTTAATATATAAACCCATTCAAAAAAAAAAAAAAAATGAAATCTTAATGTATAACATTGACTTGGAAGACCTAAGACTCTTCTGGTCTTGATTGGCGGCCATTGCAAGTGCATTGCAATTTAACCGTTTAATGTCTCTTTTAACTTCCATCAGCCACAGCTTTTCTTCTTTCTTTTTTTTTTTTTTTTTTTTTTTTTCACTTTTCCAAGTTATTGGAGCCGAAAGTATGTGGAAATCCACAATGCTGAATACACCTTTGCTTATTATAATTTCTTACGTGTTTCTACTATTTATAGTCTCTTTTGTCCTTTTCATAGGAGCTAGAATTGAATTCATAACTTTTTTTTTGATTATACGGTATTTCCATTGTTGCCATCTAAATTAAGATTTCATTACTGAAATAAAGTAATATTTCATGTTGAAATATTTTCCATCCTAAATTTAGGTATAATTCATTTGAATTAGCATTTAGAAATTAAAATTTTATATTTAGTATATGCTTTATAAACTCAATTGTCAATTCATGTTTTGAAATATATAGGATGATAACTCAAAATTATATGTAAAAAGTTAGAAAATATATATTTTTTAAGAATATGTTAATAGTAAAAAATATAACCAATCAAATTAAAGATTTATTAAAAATAATAATTAATAACCAATCAAAATTAAACTATTTTTATTTTTTTAATCAATTAAATTAAAATATTTAATTATATTTTTATCGATATATAAACTTAGTGAATACTAGGCGGGTCGGGTTAGGTCAAGTTTATTGATTTAAAGTGCCTAATCCGTATGTGCGGGTGAATGATTTTTTTTATCTAACCCAACCAGTTAAATGTGTGAACCTGCGGTTATAAACGGGTTGGGTTGGATACGGGTTCAACGTAAATCCACAGGTCAAATGCATGAAAATAATAAAAATATTTTTAAATAAAATACAACTGTTTAAGAGGACTAGTAAAAAAATTAAATAAACTTAAAAACTTAATTATACAATAATTTTCACAAACTACAAATATATCCAATGACAATATTAAAATTAAATTTCTTAACATCATCATCAATGAAAAATTAAATTTTCTAATAAAAAAGACAACCAGTAAAATTAAAAATACTTAGTAATAGAATTATATAATATGTTTTAAGCTACAAAATACTCCAATAACAAAGGTAATATCTACTATATATGTAATTAATTTAGTATTCTTATTCAAAATTGCAAATTAAATCAAATTAACTAAATAATTCATAATTTATTTACGGATTAGGTCGGGTCTGCGGGTTTATCTAGTGAATCCGTAATCAAATTCAACCCGTAAATTATAAAAATGACCCGCATAACGCATGAAAGTGATAATTTTGCTTTTTAATAGACTCATACATGGAATACTTATTGAAAATATTTTATTTTTAGTGAATCATCTCTATGCAAATAAAATTTAATTCTAACCTAATGAATATGGCATGATGAAATCAAATGAGATGACAAGTAAATTTAAAAAAAGAAAAACATGAAAATCATTTTTTTTTTCTGTTTCAAAATCCTAATCAAAATTTAGGCATATATTTTTTCTAAAAATAATTTTGAAAAATTAAATGGTTTTGGAAACAAACAAAGAAGCCCCAAAATTTCTGACAGTAGAGAATCTGGTGAGTTGGTGAGTGTGGCTACCAAATCGGGCATGACAGCTCAGCTCTGAGTCGATAGATTGGGAAAGACTTTTAACTTAATATATAAACACTGACTTGGAAGACCTAAGACTCTGCTGGTCTTGACTGGCAGACAATGCAACTGCACTGCAGTTTAACCTTTCCCGCAGCTTTATTGTTATTATTATTATTTTTTTTTCACTTTTTCCAAGTTTGTGAGCCTAAAGTATGTGGAAATCCACAATGCTTAGTACACCTTTGCTAATAATATAATACTACTTCCTTTTAACTTTGATTCGATAAATAAATTTACTTTAAATTTTATTATTTTAATTTTATAGCACTCTTAATTTTTATTTTAATTTATTAAATATTTTAATTTATAAAATTATATTTATTAAATACTTCAATTTTATTTTATTAAATATTTCAATTTCTAAAGCTAGATCAATTACACTCATTAAAAAGTTGAAATTTACAAAAATTATTATTTAAAAAGACATGCTAACTACATATCAAGTCGATATTTTATAGATAAAAATGAAAAATTTTATAGATTATTGATATTAATGTCGAAAAGTGTGTAATATTACCAAAATTTATAAATTCAAGTGCATAATAGGTCATCCAAAAAGTTCAAGATGTCACAAGATTAAAGTTGCAAAGTTTATGGGTAATTTTATCTTTGTAATGTCTTATGCCGCTTTGATATTTATAATATCTTATGTCTTTTTTGTAGGAGAGAGAATTGAACTCGTGACTTTTTTATCATACGAGTATCTCCATCTTAGCCATCTAAATTAAGGTTTCATTCGCGAAATAAAATAATGTTCCATGTTGAAATATTTATATATAATTTTTTATTTTATCTAGTAGAATTTAAATTTAAATAGAAAATTGATATAACCAATTAAAATTAAATTATCTTTATTTTTTCAATTAATCAAATTAAAATGTTTAATGATATTCTTGTCGATCCACAAACTTGAATGAGACATTTTTAGCAATTTCAATATTTTCCTAATTATTCTCACTTTTATAGATTAATAATTAAAATTATAGATTAAACTTGTCTTAATCAAGTTTTTGGGCGTACCTATAAACCAAATCAACAGATATTTTTACTAATTGTTCCCAAATAGCATTGTAGGATGGATGAAACTGTGCCTAGACTCGACATGCAGGTTGATCTATGAGCCCAACCAATGACAATAAAATATTTTTTCTCAATAAAAGGTTGAAATACCTTCATTAAAAAAAAGATATTTTTTATCAGTTTGGTCCACGAATAAAATCATAGTTCTATCCTTGTAGGGTAGCATATGGATCACTTTTAGTAGTTTCCTTTTCTGAAATTTGTTAAAGAAACATCAAATTTCGAACTTTTTTGGTTAAATACATAAATTTACCTTAAAATTTTACAATTTTAACCTTACGACAATCTGAAATTTGTGCATAACTTATGGCGCACTTGAACTTGTAAATTTTAATAATATTACACACCTTTCAAAATTAATATCAACAATTTTTAGATTTTTTTAGCTTTTATATATAAGATATTGATTTGATATATAATTAGCAAGACTTTTAAAATGATAATTTTTATAAATTTCAACACTTTAATAAGTATTTATTTGATTTAATATGTAAATTAAAGTATGCAATAAAATAATTTCGAAAATTGAAGTATTTAATATGTATAGTTTAAAAGTTAAAGTATTTGATCAATCAAAGTAAAAATTAAAGTGTCACTAGGGCTGTAAACAATACAAGCCACTCATGAGCTACTCAACGCTTGGATCGGTAAAAGCTCACTTAAGCGTGTTCAATAAGCTTATCGAGCCTAACTCGAGCTTGGGTCATTGGCTCGTGAGCCAGTTTTTTCTAGCTGAGCTCACGAGCTAGTCTTATAAGACAAAATCAATCAAAACATATATTAAAACGATGTCATTTGGCTAATAGATTTCAAGCTCAAGTTTGGCTCGTTTTTAGTTATCGAACCGAGCCTGACTATTTTTAAATGAGCTCGAGCTCAACTGGGCTTGGTTATGCTCGTTTACACTCTAGATATCACGATAAAAATTGAGGGCATTACAAAAATACAGTAACTGAATTTATGTACAAGGCAACTTTTTTGTGCTTATATAAAGTGGCATGCATATCCAAAAAATAGAGAGAGAGAGAGAGCAAAAGATAGAAAAAAAAAAAAAAAGAAAATGGGATCAATACCTTGGTTACCTATGGGAATTCAATTGCAATTATTCGTAGCTCGATCAATCAATTCATCCCGCAAGAAATCCGCAGTTACCTATGGGAATTCAGTCGCCGGTTCTCATCAGAAGTCACTATCGTCGTCAAAGAATCACATGAAGGCTCCACAAACCATCTCTTCAATGCCTTGGTTACATATCTTGGCAGCATTGCTTTCTGCTCCTTTTCCTCTTCCTCTTCTTCATCCTCCCCGCGACGCCTAACAGTAGGCAAAAGGGAAAGCATGAAAGTTCTAACATATGGGTTAGACAGAAACTCAGAGATAGTTGATGTATTTCATGGAATTCCAATGAAATGGGGTTATTATACTGATGTCAGTTCTAGACTTCCTAATGAATTGAGATGGTATGTGCTCAGGTTTCATAAAAGACATACTGATTTGGTTAAAAACAAGTACTTACCTTGCATTCTTGACATGGCTAAGAGAATTAAAGATCAGAATAGGATGGTTAAGTTTTACACTACTCGTGGTGGTGGAGATGGGTGGAGCTCTAAAGGACAGAATTTAGATCATCCTATGACATTTCAAACATTAGCCATGGATGGTGATCTGAAGGCAAAAATTATAGACGACTTAGCTGGGTTTATTAGAGGGAAAGAGTATTATAAGAAGATTGGCAAAGTATGGAAAAGAGGGTATTTGTTGTATGGCCCTCCTGGAACTGGGAAATCAAGTTTGATTGCTGCTATGGCTAATTATCTTAATTATGATATTTATAATTTGAATTTATCCGCTGTTAATTCTGATTCTAGTCTTGAGTTTTTGTTGCTTCATATGTCCAATCGGTCAATTCTTGTGGTGGAAGATATTGATTGCTCTATCATGCTTCAGAATCGTCAAGCGGGAGATAATCAACAAGAAAATAAAACCCAATCTTCAAGGCCTCAGGTCTGTTCTCTGTTCATCTACTAATTTGCTCATTTTCTTTATTTTCTTCTCAGTTTTAACTTCTCGTTCTCTGATTATGTTTTTGCTATTGTTTTCTGGGAGATGGGTTTGTTTCAATGAGGAAGAAGGGATTCAGAACTAATTTGCATTGTACTTATACATGTTTTTTGGAGTAAAATGCTTCCAATTGTTTGCGAGGGTTTAAGCACTAAGTGTTGCTGAAGTAAAATTTGTTGTTGTTATGTAAAGGTAACGCTCTCTGGGCTTCTTAATGCCATAGATGGCCTTCTGTCGTGCTTTGGAAATGAAAGGATTATAGTTTTCACTACTAACTACAAAGATCGGATCGATCCTGCATTGCTAAGAGCTGGCCGTATGGACATGCACATATACCTGTCTTATTGCACATTCTCTACCTTCAAGCAGTTAGCAGTAAATTATTTGGATATTTGGGATCATGACCTATTTACTTCCATTGAAAAGCTTATCAAAGAAGTTCAAGTTAGCCCTGCTGATGTTGCAGGCGAACTAATGAAGAATAAAGATCCAGAGACTTCATTACAAGGCCTTGTCAAGTTCTTGGAAGACAAGGTAAATAATGAATCTTTTCATTACGATTTAATTTTGTTATATTTGTGATCGACTATTTTTGCTTCTTTTCGTGTCTAGAATCATATAGACGTTCTGTTCTGCTATAAGAGTAATTTTGCATAGTTAGGCTAAATTTTCCTGATAAAAAAAAAATAAAAAGATATAGAATTTGCAATCAGTAACAGTCAAATATGATATTAATTTTCTTTTTCTGAGGCCTCTAGCTTAGATTCATAGGGTTGCATCCCAAAATAATACAAAAGATAATTTTCATGAAATTTGAGATTGATTAATATCATACCAGCAATGAAAGTTGCATCAAATTTGTTTTTTCTGCCTTTATACTTGTCACTGACTTCATTTTTCCTACTTGTGTTTCCTGCATCAGAAATCATCAGAAGCAAAATTGCAAAAACCTGCGATCAAATCAGAAGACAATAATAGCCTTGAACAGAAGGCTGATGACACCGCCTTTGAAAATAAAAAAGAAGCCGAGTCTCCTAATGCTCATTCAACTTCACCGAAGGAAAATAATTATAGAGTGAAGGGAGAATTTGAGCCTGTTCTTGAATCTATTCTTTCAAAGCACGGCGATATTGCTGCCAATTGCTCCTTGCATTCTCTTCAATGCCGTTCCTCCCTCTTGGAGATTGTTTGTGACATTATCTGGAAGCTACAAGCAGCGGAGCTCAAAAATCTAACTGAAATTCATCTGAAGTCCATGTTAAATAGCATACAAGATCTTGAATCAATTAAACTGGAAGTTGGCTGGCTGCGTCAGAGGTTAGAGGAGATTATGAAGGAAATGGACAAGCAGCTAAAAGGAAGAAATGCAGAAACAATCCAGAGTAACAGTAATGGCAAATTGAATTGTTTTAACAGCAAGTCCTCAATTGATGGGTTAATTTAACTTTCACATTTAAGCAAGTGAATTTCCTTTAGATGTCCTGAGAAAGTGCAGTATGCAATATTAGCATATCTGTCTATTAGCCTGATTTAAGAGTAGCAGGCCAATGTAGTGGTTATTTAAGAAATAAGAAATTAAGTAGCCTTATTTAAAAGTAGCCTCGTTTAAAATTTCCCTTATTTAAGTTACAGTTATTTAAGAAAGTACAAGGGGAAAAATCTTGACTGGATCGAGTTCATAGCTTCACTTTTAGGATTTTATTACTCACATGATCAAAAGCAAATTGCATGACATGAAAAAAAAAAATTCTCCGTTATAAATATTCGTGGACTGTTGTTATCGCTAAGAATATTTTAAGATTTTTTATTTTAATTGACAATAACAAATAATATTTTAAGATTTTTAATTAAAATTTTTTAATTAGCCAATGACAAGGATGTTCTATGATATTTTTAATATCACTATTGATAATCTAACAGTCCCATGATTTATCTCTCGTTCCCATTTATATATGTTATAGATAAATTAGATAGTTTATAGATTGTTTTAAATAGCAATAATTACCATAGTAATAAGAATATTTGAAACTGTCAAATTAGGAATATTACAGATCTAGCAATTTCTAATACAAGAAAATATTTGAGAATTTTCAAGTCTTTCAATTTAAACTTAAAATTCATGAAGATTTTCAATTTCTCTATGAGTGACATATAGTTATTGTACCTATAACAATGTCATCAACATAGACTAATAAAGCCACAAAATCACTTCCTTGTTTTTTCTAAAGAAAGAATAATTTGCTTTAGATAGATGTAAATCCACTTTCCAATAAACTTAACATTTCATTATCTTGAAGCTTATTTTAACACATAAAGAAGTTTTTTTAACTTGTAAATAAGTTTATAACTAATAGAAGCTGGGGCAAAGCTACCTTGATGAGAGGGTGAGCAATGACCCCCTCTTAAAAAGAATAAAAATTCAAAAAATAACTTACTTTCTTGGGAATAAACCCTAGTTGTTTAGCAAAATGTTACACATTTTCACCACTTTATCCCCCTAACTTACATATTCAAGTATTTGCCCCCCTCTTAATTTAAAACCTAGCTTCACCTCTGAATAGAGCTGTACTATATTTACTACCAGGATTAACTACGTGACTAAAATACCTCCTGATAACCTAACTGGTAATATTAACACCTCCTGTTAACCTAACTGGTAATATTAACATTTGATAATAGATAAATATATTAAAGAATAACATATAGATATATATTAAAGATATTGTATTCCTAGAAAACCTCTAACTAATAGGTAGTGGGGAATGTCCATTGTCCTAATCCAAATCTAACTATACAACTTCTATTATAAATATTGGATAAGTGAGAAATTCAAAAGGAATCAATTTCTAAAAAGTTCAACTCTGAACATTGGATAGCTTAAGCCTAATTTTCAGAAGTTATCAATTGGTGGGATGAGTGTGGGATACACCTTCCATCACAACAACTCAACCTTCACAACACAACAACTCAATTTCCATAAGGATACTCTTCCTCGTTGGTCCCTTGCAGTAAAAAGAATAAGTTCACACCTTGGGGGAATTGGTTCCAATTCCATGTTTTTTCACGAAGCTTATGCATATATTGGCAAGTTGATTAATCTAAAGATGGGTCAACAAGAACCGCCATTAATACTGGTTGCGAGGTAAGTAAATATTTAATTTTTTCTTTTTATCATTAAGTGTCTAGCTCATGTTTTAAACCGGTTAGCGAAATTGTCCAGAAAAGACAATGAGGGTCTGTGTTGAAAAAGAAAAAGACAATTTGAATTTATTTTTTTCCCCTTTCATTTTCTACACTAATTAAGAAGAATATAGAATTTGATTTTTTAAGATTAATATAAAAGGATGAAGGATTTGATAGTTATGGGCAATTCTAATGGTTCTTTACAAGATATTTGGAACAACTTCACATGACATCATCTCTTTTCCAAATAAATTTCATTAAAAAATTCATTTATAAGTAAATTTCCATGTATAGGTTAATTTATTTTTAATATGCTACTCTATTGTCTTATACTTAGTTACAACTCATTAGCTATTTTAATAAGTTATAAACCTTGTTAAATTCATATCTCATTTGCAAGTTCTTTTAATTTTGGCAGAGTTTCATAGAATAAAATTGTAGAACAAATTCTCATTTAAATCAAGTGTGTCTATATATATATATATAGGTATAAGTTTCATAGCATATATATTTTTTATTTGCTTGCTTGATTTATTAAAATAAGAAAATAAAAACAAACAAAGATGTGTGTATTTCACACTGGCATAAAAAAAAACATAAAATAAAACTTGATATGACTTTGGCTGCAGCATATATAGATTTGCATGTCATTAATTTGCATTTTTCAAGTATATAAATTAAGAGAATTATAATTTGATAGAAGAAAGACAAACTTGTGGTGGTAACTTGAGAACCTACCATTAAGTATAACATGCATAAAATAATTAATTATTGCTTTTACATACTTGGATTAATATAAGTAGAGGGATCCATAATCATTCCTTGATACACGATATGATACATGACAAGTTATTGAATTTTTATAATTACTCTATCATACTTAGATTTTTAGTTTATTAACCCTCTCTTTAGCATCAATATATTTACCTTTATAAAATTAATCATACTTTGTCAAATTTTGATATTTGATTATTATCTATAAAATTTTTTCACGATGAAAATAATTATATATTTACCATTTGTTTATTTGAATAATATTACTACATATTTAATAGTCAAGTATTAGGTATCAAATAAAAAGGACAAATAAATTTAATTATTCCAGTATTATTAATAAACAAGGTAAATGCCCACATATTGCGTAGAATTTTGTGGGAGATTACTTGAATGATATGTGTTATAATATTTATTTTTTAAAATAAATATTATAAATATCAAAAGCAAATTGCATGACATAAAGAAGAAAATTCTCCCTAATAAATATCCTTCGACCTTGGTTATTGTTAAGGATATTTTAGGATTTTTAATTTTAAAATTTTTATTTTAAATGACCATAACAAAGAATATTTTAAGATTTTTAATTAAAATTTTTTAATTGGCCGATGACAAGGATATTCTATAATATTTTTAATATCACTAGTGATAAATCTAGCAATCCTATTATTTATCTCTCCTTCCATTTATATATGTTATAGATAAATTAGATAGTTTATAGATTATTTTAAATAAGCAAATAAATTAGTGAATGACTTATTTTAATGTTGGTTTAAAAGTTTAGAGTTATCTATTCTATCATTGTTTCCGATTTTTCAATGAATTAATCTCAATTCGATTTACATGAAAAAAAGATAGATTATAAATATGGTGAAATGCAAATTATATGATTTGAGAAAATAATACTCTTTCTTTATAAATTAGATGCGTTCACTTTTTAATCATGCACATATAAATTAAAATGGCCGAATAAAATTCCAAATAAATCTCCTTTACTATTAAATAGCACCACAAGATCTTGAATCACCGAAACTGGAAATTGGCTGGCTGCAGCATCAGGTTAGAGGATATTCGACTATAAATCCAATTTAGATAAGTATTTATATATTAATAATATATAAAGGCAGAAAAGTTTAGATAATGATAGCCAAGTGTAACTATGTGAAATTGTTACTTGTAATAAGAGTTAGTACAATTGTAAAAATATAAGACATAATTGTAAGAAAATAAATTGTTTTATGTATTCAGATAAAGCATTATCAAAATAATATCTACAAAAAATATTATCTATAGCATTAATATATTAATATAAATTTATTTCTTATTAAAACAATTAATAAGTAATCTACAAGCTTAAAAGTGTGAATAAATAATATATTACTAATAAATAAACAAGATATAAATAATTTAAAATATATAAATTGGAACGTCGTACAGGTACGCTAATTTTTAAAAAATAGGATATTAACATGCTTAGAATACACTATATTAAATAAGTAATACATTAATATTTCAAAAAAATATACAATCATTTATCATAAACCATAAACAAAAATTTAAAAACTTAATTTCTTATTTCAATGACACAAGAACAAATTAAAAAAAAAAAAACTCTTCATTTTTAATTAGTAATTAAAAAAAAAATCTTGGTTGTTCAACTTGGTGTATGAAGTAATCTCATATGCTAGGAGTTAGGTTGTATGAACATGGAACACGAGATATAGGAATGTACATGTTACAATAATTTTTAAATAAGTAGGACATCCACATACTTAGGACACACTATATTAAACAACTAATACATTAATATTTCAAATAAATAAATAATCATTTATAATAAATCATAAACATAATAATAAAAAAATACTTAATTTCTTATTTCAATATAATTAATTAAATTCTCAAAATTATTATTACTATTGAAAAATACATTAATAGTGTGTGCATTTTTTGATATAGGTCACACTATATATAGCTTTTGATATTGTTAGCTAAAGGCTTTGCAGAATACTTAACAAAACATATCTTAATTAGGGATGACAATTTTATATCTCTAGTTTCTTAAATCTATTTGTCTTAAAATTTTAACAAAATCTTTTTCATATCTCAGGCTAATTCCATATAAAATTTCATGGATTTGGAGTTCATTTGCATAGCTAAATAACCTAAGCATAGTACCCGATTTTCTGTCAGCCTCTCCACTGAGCAGCATGCATTCATTTACGATAACTTCATTTCTATTTACCCATTGCAGTAGCCCTTTTACCACAGCCTTTCCAATATCCTAAAATAGTTCTCTGTAAAATTTTATAATTTTTCGAGCTCATTTACCTATTTAACCAAGTCCATCTTAGTGACTGAATTTTAAGATGCTCAATTGTGATAGACTTAAGCAATACTTTACCTCCTTAAGCATCCTTAAGTTAATTCCACCACTAATTAATGCATAAAAACTCTTTTAACACTTAAATAACATAATTACCTTTCATATATCAGAATACCTAATCCATAGATTATCAATCAAATGACTAAAATTATCCAAGTTGGTCAATTACGCAAACTTGACATCAAATTCATGCTTAACCATACTTAATCACCTTAAAAGCACTTACAATCACATCATCTCCACCAAGTCAGCAACAATAAGTAAGTACCTCATATTCATAGTTCATGGAAATCAAAAATAAAACATGGAAAAGAAAGAGGAAGATAAGATAACCAACCTTTTCTTAAGGATCACTTGAAAGTATCTAAGTTTTCATGCACTTTTAACTTGCCTTAAGAGTTTTCTCTCTCTCTTTTCATGGAGCTTCGACCATTTTTAGCAAAAAATGAGCAAGAGGTGCCTTATGATGCATCATAAATAGGTGGCAATCAAAGCCTTTCATGGTAATTCTGTCCATGTCCTTTAGTTGTCTTTTTACACCTTAATCCTTCCTTTGATTCTCTTTTCTTACAATTGCACCTAAATCTTTTTAATAATTTAGTTTAGTCCCAATTAGGCCTAAACCAAGTCTATTTAATAATCTCAGCCCTGTTTAAGCAACATTATACCAAAATTATCGATTTTCGAGACTTTCGAGTAAAATTGTGCTTTACCGGGAAATCATTCTTCTTTAACTTATTCTCAATTCCCTTCAATCTTTCAAATTGATTCATAAATACTTTAATTTCCATTTAATTGATATTAATACCCTCTAAATATAGTGTTTCTCGTTATTCCCAATTTCTAGATTACTCGGATAATCGAAATTACTGAACAAGCTAGAATATCAACAACTACCAAATTGAGGACATATATACGCACAATTAAACTTTAATCAAATGTCTTAGGCAATTTAACATTAATCCATCAAATATTAAATCATGGTGCTAGCTTAATGAGCTTCTAGTGCTAGCTTCTCATCATCAAAGCTTAAGTTCATTTAACATTCTTCTAATTTGATTTTCATAACAAAATTGGTTTCCATTAAACATCATATCTTTTAATTAATAGTTCCTCATTAACAAATTAAAGTAATTTCAATTATTCTATTCTTTCAAATAGCAATAATTATCATAGTAATCAGAATATTCTAGATTGTCAAATTGTGGGTATTACATATCTAGCAATTTCTAATGCAAGAAAATATTTGAGAATTTTCAAGTCTTTCAATTTAAACCTAGAATTCATGAAGATTTTCAATTTCTCTATGAGTGACATATAGTTATTGTACCTATAACAATGTCATCAATATAGACTAATAAGGCAACAAAATCACTTCCTTGTTTTTTCTGAAGAAAGATAATTTGCTTTAGATCAATGAAAATCCATTTTCCAATAAACTTAACATTTCATTATCCTGAAGCTTATTTTAACACATAAAGAAGTTTTTTTAACTTGTAAATAAGTTTATAACTAATAGAAGCAAGGACAAAGCCACCTTGATGAGAGGGTGGGCAATTACCCCCTCTTAAAAAAGAAAAAAAAAATCAAAAAATAACTTACCTTCCTGGGAATAAACCCTGGTTATTGACAATATTGACAATATTGTAAATTGTTATAATCTAGACCTTGGAATAAAACACATACTCCTGCAAAAACGAAATTGGATAAACTGCTATTGCTGTAGTTACTTCTCTTTACATTCTCATAGGAGATGAAATTGGATTGTTGTAGTTAATTTACTTATAATTTAAACAATTCAAATAGCTTATTGTAGATAATTCTACAAATAAAGCTCTATAATTTAAATTATCTAATATGGTTAATAGAATATTAAGATAATATTTATTTATATTTTCAATAAATATTTAAGGTCTAATGCCAATACAAATAAATAAAGCAAAACCCAAAAATTGGTAAAAAAAAAATTATACAGATATATAAATAGATAGATATATTATGTTTCGATTTAAAAATTCAACTAAATTTTAGGTAGTGTAATTTAAGCAATTCAAATAACGTGTTTTAGGATAGATAGTTATTTATAAATAAGGTTCAGTAATTTAAATCATTTAATATGAATAATTATTAATTAAAATATTTAATGAAACAACTCGAATTTTTATTTTCAAAGATTTTCCAATTAAATTTAATAAACCGACAGCTTGGAAATTTATTTTAATATTTTAATGCGAACACTGTGAGAAATCGAACAGAAAACCGATTGAAAAAGCCGAAAACCAATTGAAAATCAAAGATTTGGGTCGAATCGAACCGGTTCGACCCAAACCATCTAGAAACATCTCTTTCTTTTCTTTTTATCTCCAGCGCTGCACCTCTACTTCTCACCCTCACCAGCGCCCCACCTCCACTCCACCAACACAGTCACCGCGTCTCCTCCTCCCTTTCTTCTTCTTCTTCTTCTTCTTCTTTCTTTCTTTCTTTCCTTTTTCTTTCTTTCTTTCCCTTTCTTCTTCCCTGCAACTGCGTCTGCGTCACTGCCAGCAACTCCAGCAGCTCCAGCAACGTCAGCCGATCACCACCGCGCGCCAGTTGCAGTCGCACCGCCTCCATCGCGCACAGCACCGCCTCGCCGCTCCTTCGCGCGCCACAGCCAGCGGCTCCACCTGCAGCAGCGCTTCATCCTCAGCCAGATCGCAGCGCCACAGCTCCTCGAGTTCATTGCGCCGCCATCCTTGCTGTCCAGTAGATCGCGCCACTTGCTCGCAGTCCCGATGCGCGTAGCTCCGATCTAGCACGCGTAAGCCTTTCCGATCTAGCAAAATTCAACAAAAATTATACTTGGGGTATAGAGCAATTCTTGCTAATTCTCAGAATTTATTTTAGTAATTTGGGTATAATTTAACTTAGTAATTTTAGTTAATTAAATTAATTTTAGTAATCTGGATTAGTTAATTTAATTTAGCAAATTTGATTAGTTGAATTAATTTAATTTAGTGTTGATGAGTCGATTAATAAAAATATATTTGATTAATTAAAATTAAATTCTGGTAGTAAATAAAATTGTTGGAAAATTTTGATTTATGGAATTAAAGAAAAATTAATATAGTTGATGTGGATAAATGTGGAGGATGGGAAAAATTAAATTGATGGAGGATGGAAAATTTAATTGATTGATTGCCCGATGGATGGGCCGTGTGATTTGGAGATATTAAATACATTGTTGATATTTTAACAGGTGGATAGTCCAATTTTTAGGGGAGATGTTGCCGAAATTTCGGTAGAAAATAAAAACATATTCAGACGAAAACAAATAAAATAGAGTTAGATAGAAAAATAAAATTTTAGTACAGAAAATAAATTAAATATCGAGATTTATTTACGTAGAAAAATTTAGAATATAAAATAAAAATTCTTAGAATGGTAAAGAAATATTGTCTGATAGAATTATTTTCTTTTGTGTCGTTCTTCCTTTTCTTAGATCGCCCGGGTCCATCCAGTGCTCCTCCAAGACAACATCAAAGCTGGAATTTCGCTCTCTATCACTGTGAGTAATAATAAATAATGCATATCAACATGCATTTGCATAGCATTTTTTTTACAAACCTTATATATATTTTTATATTAAAGCTCATTTATTTTATGTTGCATAATTGTATATTTGGATGTATTTGGTGTAGTACGTTCAAAAATTGTTTGAATAATTGTGTTGTGCATATATTGTGACTTGTTTGTGTGGAATTAGGATGAAGTGGGTCACCATGGGTTTGTGAGACCGTTACCGTTATATGGATCCTGATTATGATTATCGGTACCGTTATATGGATCCTGATTACCGTTAGCCGGGTAAATGGGAGATCGGCGCCCCCGTGTGCACCTACCGTTACCGTTACTGTTAACCACAGGTTGGCTTCTTTATTGGGCGCACCGGATAATCTAGATTTGATCGCAGCCCGCAGGGTGGCCTCCTGTTGTGAGCGCCTGATGATCTAGATTTGATGGAGACGACCGGGTTGCCTCCTGTTGGTATGGAAAAGAAAAGAGAGAATGGAAAAACAATGAGAGGACTGGTCAAGTGAGGATTAGACCGGTCGGCCAGTATGGGGGATCGGCTCCCTGGTGCACATGTGAGAGGATGAGCCATGTGGGAGGACGGCTCATCGGGGGTTCGGTGACTCCACTGACTAATTTCCACGTGATGTGATTATTTGAAGGTGATATTGTTTGTGGGTGCTGATGTAATGTCATATGATTGACTGTTGTGTGTTCATTCAGTATACTAGGGTGCATTTTGCTTGACTGTATGTGGTGTGTATTATTTATTATTATTCACTGAGTTGCAAAACTCACCCCCCCTTCTCTCCAAACCTCCCAGGTACTAGGAAGCAGCTGATTCGACTGAAGCTCTGCAATCTTCTCCGCAGAGTTACAAATGTAAACTTTATATTTCTGTTATTTCCTTATGGATGTATAAATTATTCTATTATCAGATTATTTTTGAACTCCGCAGTTATAGGGTTGTGTATTAATATTGGACTTATTGTTAGCACTACACTATAAATTAAATATTATGTAATTAGCTGCAGGTGAACCAGTAAGCCCTTATTGTGATTATAATTTATTGTGAATAGGCCTAGGTTATATATTATGTGTTATTTGAGATTGGGCCAGACGTTTATATATGGGTTTACTGTTTTGAAGAAATCGGGACAGATAGGTCGATAGATTAGATGAGTTAGGCTTACTACGGGCCTTGGGGGCCTTAAGCTTACCTGGGCCCTAGTGCCGGTCCGTCCCACGGAATCGGGTCGTGACATTTAAGTTGTCCAATTTCAATACAGAAAAATAGAATAAAATTTTAAAAATCTCTAACAAAAGAAAAATAAAAAGTTGGATATAGAGAGAGCATTGAATCTTTTTATTTATTTATTAAAATAAAAACTTAATTGGGTTTCATGCTTATGAGTCGGGACTAACGATCATTCCCAACAGAAATACCCTGATGTCATATATTATTCGGTCCAATTGACCAAAACGGAATTGGGCTTTGGTGGGATCTTGGCAAATATTATTGCAGGTTTAGACTAAACATGAATTTCAATATTGTTTTGGTTCCAATTCCATGTTTTTCACGAAGGTTATGTGTATATTGACAATATTGGCAAGTTGATTAATCTAAAGATGGGTCAACAACAACTGCCATTGATACTGGTCGCGAGATAAGTAAATATTTAATTTTTTGCTTTTTATCGTTGAGCATAGGCATGGCCACCGGTTCAGTTCTAACTAGAATCGAACCGTACTGTAGATGAACCAGAACCAGTGGTTCATAATTTTAAACCAGAACAGACGGTTCAAGGGCCGATTAAGGTTTATGTGAATGTTAAATATGAACCGGAACTGACCTGGAACTGACGGTTAACCGACGGTTTCTGTCCAGTTCGAACCGAATGCACAAAAAAAATTGTAGCTTAAAATTTTTATAAAAAAATTTATATCACTTTATTTGATTGTAGTTGATTTGATTTATGGTGAAGAGAAGTACAATGATACACAAGTTATAACAAGTGGTGAAAAAAAAGTATACATGATTTGACTTAATTTGTACAAAAAATGGTACATGAATAATTGATTTATAAAAAAAAAAAATACTTTCAAGTGTACAAAAAAGAGTGTAATGGATAGTTTTTGATATGATAGGTGTTTTTTTTTATTTATAGGTAAATAAATTTTATTTATTTTTTAATTAATTAATTAATTAATTACTGTAATTTACTAAATTATCTAAAAATATAGCTATTATTTTTCTATTATAAGGAACAATTTGGAAAACTAATAAATGAGAAACATATATAAATATGATGAGTTGATGATTTTTTTTTTCACAACCAATTATATTTTAACTCTTCTCTTATTATCAATTAAAATTCTCTCAAATTTCAATAGTTCATTATTTTTTCTATTGCTTTATTTTCCTTAATATTGGAATTATCTATTGTTTATTTTTTATTTTCTTACATCCAATTCCAAATTCTTTCTCTAATCTCAATTTTTTCATTCATAAATTTACTTCATTTTGATTTTTTTTAATAATTTTCTTAGTATTTGAGAATAATAATTTTCAACTCATTCCATTAATTTTATATTCCATTTATAGTTTTCTATATTAGTGAATTAGCAAAATTTGTAAATTTAATGTAATAATAGTTCTAAGTTAGTTAATAGAAGTTTTTTTTTTAAATTTTATAATAATTTATTTAGTTAATAAAATTTCAACATTTTAAAATTATTATTTATTTATAAATTCGTAATCAAAATTTTATTTTTTAAAAAAAAATTTGCGTAATACCGAAACCGAATCAGAACCGTAATTTGAACCGTCGGTTTGCTGGAACCGTGTCAAACCGTGGTGGAACCGGAGGTTCAAGGGTTGGTTTCGGTTTAAAATTTTAAACATCTCAAACCGGCGATTCACTGAACCGGCCATGCCTAATTAAGCGCCTGGCTCATGTTTTAAATCGGTTAGCGAAATTGTCCAGAAAAGACAATGAAGATCTAGGTTGAAAAAGAAAAGGACAATGTGAATTTAATTTGTTTTCTCGTTTCGTTTTCTATGCTAATTAAGAAGAATATAGAATTTGATTTTTTAATTAATATAAAAGGATGAAGGATTTGATAGTTATGGGTAATTCTAATGGTTCTTTACATGATATTTGGAACAAATTCACATGACATCATCTCTTTTGCAAATAAATTTCATTAAAAAATTCATTTTTAAGTAAATTTCCATATACAGGTTAATTTATTTTTAATATGCTACTCTATTATCTTATAATTAGTTACAACTCATTAGCTATTTTAATAAGTTATAAACCTTGTTAAATTCATATCTCATTTGCAAGTTCTTTTAATTTTGGTAGAGTTTCATAGAATAAAATTATAGAATAAATTCTCATTTAAATCAAGTGTATATATATATATATATTTTTTTTTTTTTTTTTATTTGCATCCTTGATTTATTGAAATAAAAAAAATAAAAACAAACAAAGATGTGCATATTTCACACAAGGCATAAAAAAAACATAAAATATAAACTTGATATGACTTTGGCTGCAGCATACACAGATTTGCATGTCATTAATTTGCATTTTGCAAGTATATAAATTGAGAGAATTATAATTTGATAGAAGAAGGACAAACATGCATAAAATAATTAATTATTGCTTTCACATACTTGGAATAGTATAAGTGGAAGGATCAGTAATCATTCCTTGATACATGATATCATACATGACAAGTTATTGAATTTTTATAATTACTCTATCATATTTAGATTTTTAGTTTATTATCTATTTTCAATATACTTACTACCTTTATAAAATTAATCATACTTCGTCGAATTTTGACATTTGATTATTATCTATTTTCACAATGAAAATATTTGTTTATTTGAATAATATTACTACATATTTAACAGTCAAGCATTAGGTATCAAAGAAAAAGGACAAATAAATTTAATTATTTCAATATCATTAATTAAAAAAGGTAAATACCTGCACATTGCGGGGGATTTTGTGGGAGATTACTTGAATGATATGTCTTATAATATTTATTTTTTAAAATATAATATATTTGTGTAGCAATAATTTTTGTTAGGCTGAATTAAAAAAAAATATTATAAATTGTCTTATTTTTTCAATTTTAGGCAACTATTATAATTTAGGCTATTGATTATATGAACTTTTCCATGGGATCCTAATCTTTATGCAACTGCAAATAAAATTAAAATTCAACTAAGAAACGACGAGCTTGTTTAATTGCTATCAACTTAGTCTTTAGTTCAAATAACAACGACGAGCTTGTTTAATTGCAAAAAAAAAAAAAAAATGAAAAAAATAACAACATATAAAGATATCATATTTACAAAAAAAATAGATTCGGATTACTCAATAAATCAAAAACTGAACATTTGAATGGCAAATCCCTACTTCATTATCATCAATGAAAATAAATATTAACATAAATACACAGTCAACAAAAAGCTGCATTAATATAGACATATAGTCAATAAAATTTTGTTAAGTTACAGTAGGAGGTATCCCAGCTTTTAAATAAACCATATTAGCCAGCTAAACATGCTGCCTTCAAAATTCAAATCAACAACCTCAGCATCTGATTCTATATCATAACAATCAAAAATTAAAAAAAAAAAAAAAAAAAAAAAAAAAAAAAAAAAAAAAGAAAAAGAAAACCATTACAATCAAAACCCATTATCAAAAGCAGTAGAAGAAGCGGCACGGAATTAGTGGTGGTGCAAGTTCAGTCTCGACTCATCTAGGATAACACTACAATTTGTTGCTAAAGTGAACTCAAGCCACTTTCAAATTTTTATTTTATGATTTTGATATTCTGTACTATTTGTTTCAGAATTTCAAATACTTGTGAAAATAGCTATCCATTTCATGCTATTTATGCACACAAACATTATTGCTTCCATTGTTTTGAAAATTCTAAAATTTAGAGATAAACAAATTAGAAAATTTAACTTGAATTAAAATCTATAAAAAGTAAAAATAAGAAAAATATAAAGATAGGATACAATGGTGTTTTAGTATTTTAGTTACAACGTCCTATATAATTTAAAATTTTAAAAGTTATCTTTATTAGTTATTATTAATTAATTAATTAATTAATTAAAAATTGAGAAAAAAATACAAAAATTTCTAAAAACATGAAAAATAGAATGCTTAATAAATAGAGTGCCAAGTAAGCTTTTTAGATTTTTTTTTTTTTTTTTTTTTTTTTGCATCAGGATTATATATATACTAGGTAAAGACCCGCACATTGCGCGGTTGCTCTTTTACTATATGTTATATTTTTAGTTTTTAAGTTATTTATAATTTATAAGTTGTTTAGTATATATGGTTTCATAGTCTATATAGACTTTTCAAAACTTACAAAATTAAAAATGGTGACTTAAAAAAATATAAATTGATATATATACAGAAGAAAAAAGAATTAAAAATCCATATATATATATATATATATATATATATATATATATATATATATATATATATATATATATATTGAATTTCACTTTTCCATCCTAATTAATCTAATCATAAAATAAAAGGATAAAGTAAAAAAAATTCAAAAATTAAATAGATAAATAATTATTTTAAGTAGATATTAATTTTTAAAATAAAATTATTGATGGTTTGTGATTGATTTCTAATAATTTAGATAACAACATTAAAATTTTAAATTATTAGGCATTTAATTTCAATGTGATTAAATAAAGTTTTTACGTATAAATACAAGTTAAACTCATAAAGGATAGATTTTATAAAGATATGTATTTGATTTTAAATTGGAACTCCTAATGATTCTAGAAGATTTGACAAAGCTTTGAAATTATTAAATTATTTAAAATTTTATTAAATTATTTTCAATGTAAAATTTGAAAATTATTAAACATCCCTTAATTAGTTATAGGTATTGAATCTATTTCTAACTAAAATACTTAATTATGAGTATGGTATGACTTTACGTAAGAGTTCAAACGCATTCATTTAATTTAGATTTTGATAATTATTAAATTTTTTTTTTCAAATATAGAGATTTGATTTTTTTTTTCATAGTATGGTATTTTCATGTCAGCTTCCTGATAATTTTTTTTGCTTCAGGATTATATATATATATAGATTTGATGCTGGTTGAAAATTATTCTTCTTCTTTTTTACTTATTTTCTTATATATAATGCCATATATTTCTTTTATTTATAAAAATCTCTATATTTAAGAGTGATGGCTAACTTAGAGTTGATAATATTTATGAAATCTCTCTTGGTTATAATATTTAGTAACAAGTTGAAATTACGTAACCTTATAAAATAAGTGACCACTAGTACGATTTACCCTGGAAAAACCTAAAGAAAAGAGTTTTTCCTTAATTGGCAAAGAGGAAGAAAATAATAAAGGAAGTAAAAATTTAGTTTATTTTTCACCTCCAACTTGGAGTTTGAATCAACCAATAAAAGTGAGAATTTCACTGTTTTCAATAGTTGTAAATTTTTAAATTTTTATGACACTGTTCATTTAAAATTTTATTTTTCAAATAATGGAAAATATATTTTATTTTCTTTTTTTTATTATATCTAAATAGAATGGTCAAAAATAATTATAGAAAAAAGAAAAAACTCCCTATCTTCCCTATCTTCTACTATCCATAAAGATTGTCCATTAATCCATTTTGAAATGTCTCAAAATAATTGTCCACTTTTATTTATAGTATGCATTTAAAATTTTTTTTCCTCTATTTTACCATTTAGCAAATTCACTTTTACGTTTAGTTGCATTTAATTACATCCATAAATTTGAAGCTAATTTATTATGTAAATAGGAGTGGAAAAGGGAAACACATAAATTATCAATACATTAATTGTATTTTCTTAAAATGTATAGAAAAAAAAATGTAACAATCTTTTTGGGACAAAGAAAAGTATTCCTCACTATTTTTCTACACTATTTTCCTTCCTCCATTATTATTATTATTATTATTTTGTTTGGATTTATACCACTGGGTATCCAAGAAAACCCACTATTTTCATTTCTCCATTATTTTTTTTTTTTTTTTGGATTTATACCATCGTTATTCGAAAATCCACTGGACTCCGATTACGTCCGGTTCGAGTGCTGAAAGGGCCCATAGCATAGCAATTTTCATACCTAAAACTCGAACTGGAGACCTTCTCCATTATTTGGTTCTTCTCATTTTCAAACGAAGCATAAAAATCTGGATAAATTATATCAATGATCACTTAATTTTACACTTAGTTTTGTTTAAATCACATAATTTCAATTTGGTCATTCTTTTAGTCACTTAACTTTAATTTTTGTTTCAACGTGAGGTTGCTTACTGGAATTTGGTAATTGAACAGTAATATGATATTAAAATTTACATATATTATAAAAACAAAATCATGGTTATAAAGGAATATAAAAAAGAAAAGAAAATAATACTACATAATATAATATAAATGATGGAGAAATTTTTTTCTCTTATGTTTTTTAAACTTTTTTCATGTAAATGACATTATTTGTTAAATAAATTAATAGGTAGATTCCAAATTAATATATTAGGAGAAAATACGAATTTTTTAAAATAAAATTTTTTATTTTTATTACCATTTTAGTATTTTCAATGATGATATTGTTGAAACAATTATCAAAGTTTAAAGACTAGAAAATGACAAACTAAAATTATGTGACCATTGGTATAATTTTTTCTAAAAATATCACCTCATTAACCAAATCAAGCTCATGGCCTCGGGTCATAGAGCTTAAGGATTTTTTATTCTCTCAGTAAAATGCATTTCTTAAAATTTAAACTTGTATTTTCACGTTTACGGAGATTGAAGTCGCTTATCATTGTAACATACACCTTTTCGGTAGATTGAAACATCATCTTCAGCAAGAGTTATAGCAAACTTACATGGGTAAAAGCCTTCAAAATATCCTTTTTCTTACCAAACTGAAAACTCATCAAAAAAATCCCAAAAGCACTTCAAATATCTCCATCAATTCGCAAGTACAAAGGCACTGCCTACTTATTTGAAAAATGAAACAAATTGGTTTCAGTAGAATTGCTAGTTCATTGGCTATTTGACTGAGCTGTCACAATGATAGTGCGTGTTGTTGAAATATTTTTCCACACTGAAATTGTCAATTCTATTAGCCATTTCAGTGCACTGTGAACTAAGAATACCTGCAGCGCATATTATTTTTATGATTTCTTTCAAAATTACATTAAGTTGGGGAACCATTATTTTCTTTTTATTCCATTGAAGAATCAATGGGCTAAAAGAATATTGTCTCACTCTTCACATAAGTGATGAGAACAATCAGACTACATCTAATAAGCTGTATAATATTTTTATAGTTACACGTAAAATCTTTATGAAAATAAACTAAAAGAAAGAAATAATTATTATTTTGTCTCCATATTCTGCTATAGCTAACTATTTCATATCTGTGTATTTATAAATAGATAATTTTATCTAAATTTTTTATCCCTGCGGCTGTTGTATCCAATCTATTTTTATGTATTTTTGCCATTAAGAACCTTAAAAATAATATTTTATTGAAATAAACTATTTTATCTTTCTCATTCTCAGAAATAGGCTATTTTATCCTGAAAAATATAAGGAGAAAATAATTATATTTCGACAATATGCATGAAAAAATAATAATTATTCCCATATTGTTTAATGGAAAAGTAGAGAAAATAGGAGGTAGGATATTACAGTCATGGAAGTAAACATTAGGGATAGAACTAGTTAATTCTATAGTAAAACATAGAGACAAAATAGTAACTAAAGGAAAAAAATTAAAAAAAAAAGTTAAAATTAATTTCTTTATTCTGTAAATAATAATTTTTTTTTCTATTTTTGTTTAATTCTAATCTTAGGATATGTTTTTTTTTTTTTGAGAAGAATCTTAGGATATGTTGTTATAACAAATTTATAAAATTGAGATTTAATAATAATAAAAATTAAATAAATTCACTGTGTTTGAATTATAGTCCAGTGTCTTGGGTTGGATGATTCTTGGCAGTTGCAAGGAACTATACGGCCAGTAACTAGACATGGACTTGACTGGAGATTCCTGTCACCGTGCAACTGTGCAAGGCAATTTAGTCCACAACGTGCTCTATAACTACACAAAGTTCACGGAACCACACTGACTGAAATGTGCAGGTAGCGTCCAATCTGAAGTGACGCTGAGCAGGAGATGACCCAAAAGTTATTCTTCTTTTATTATTATTTTTTTAAGCCAAATACATGGATTGGCCTGAGCTTTGACAAATAACACTGCGGCAGCCCTAGCTTTGCGATGGCTAATTATACACTTAAAGTAAAAATTTTGCACCTATTAAACACCTTTTATGGCCAATTATGTGCCTGAAGTAAAAATTTTGCAGATATTAAACACCTGCCTGCTCCCATGACCCTTTTGTGGGTCCCTATTTTCTCTTCATATCCCATCAAATCCCATCCTCCCCCCCCCTCTCTCTCTCTCTCCCAGTCTTTTCATTAAGCAAAAACAGAGCATTTCTTAGGAAACTTGAAATAAAACAGAGCAAGTAATGGAATTATTTTTCCCAGTCATAGAAGAGGACTCAAATTTTCAAAGCAAGAAACAAGGTCTGAATCTACTTGAGCAAAGTGATACATTAAAACTTTCCCTTATAATTAGTCAAATGCATTCTTTTGGGTTGAATCTGTTTATCCCATTAACTTGCATTATTTTTGTTTAGAAATATAGCTTAACCTCTGTAGAACTTTAATTCTCAATTTACAGAAAATCTATATGATTTCTACATATTTATCAAAATTTTAAAGTCTGTTTTGAAAATGGAAATGCATGTCCAATTTGGAACATGTTCCTGACTTCTGGGAGACAAAAATAAAGAATTTAATAAAATCCATAAAATTTCGCTTTTACCAAATATCTTTAGTGAAGATTTGAGTTGCTAGTCTGGGAAGGTACATAAGATTAGGTATACAAAATCACATGTAATAAAAATATAATTAGACATGTATATCTATTTTCCTTAACGGAAAATAACAATCCCTTATTTTAGTTATTTTCTTTCCTCCATGCCCTCAAACTCAAGCTTCTACCAAATTTATTTAGACAAACAGAGATTATGGGGCTTTAAGAACACAAGCAGTACTTTATCAATTTGCATAATGATACATACTTAATTTCAGTAATAAGGTAATATCAGAATAGTTGTAAAGAATACAACACAAAGTCTCGAACGAAGAGTACATAAATAAGCTAATAAACCTCTTCTATACTGCGGTATATTGTTAAATGAAGGATTTATCCAATTACATGAATTGTCGCCTATTGCAAAAACCTTGTGGATTTAGTTCAAAAAATCAATTGGAAAGATGAGAAAATAAGCTGGGAGGCAGTTTTAGAGGAAGCAAAGCCCAAATACGTATCTCTCCAATTGCAATCTAAATTAAAGGAAGCGATAAAAAACGTGTAGGCTTCAAGAAGAGCTACTCTTGAAGGTGGTCGAAGATTTGAAGCAGTGAAAAGGGAATTTTGAAGAGAGAGAGACTGATTGGAGTAGATGAGTTTGTAGCTGTATAAACTATAAACGACATTGTTCATGCCAGAGTGGACAAGATTTTTTCAAGTTGCATAAATTTATATACTTCACGCTCCTGTGACGCTCCTGCCAGCGATTGACTACATTAACTTATTTGCTAGCATGGAGAGGTGTAGGAATGATGAAAAAAATGAACCTCAGGTGCATAAGTAATGCCCCACAAAATTAAGGGTGCCATATTTTTATTTTTTTTATTTTTTAGTTTAGGGGACAATAGCATCATCTAACAATTCATTTCCAGATTCACCACCAACCACAATCAGTTTTTTACCAATCACAGTAGCAGTATGCTGTTCAATGAAATTACAAACAAAGAAAAAAAAAAACGAAAGTTTCCAGTTTTTCTAGGTTGGCATATGCATAATGAGATAATCAATAATGACTATAAAAATCAACCAAATCTTACATAGAAACGAGTGGGGCCATGGAAGAGATGGAGAGCTGTGGCTTTTAGACTATCAAGGGGAATTTTCATCCTTTCCTCGAGCGTACAAAATAGACAGAGGGACTACTTAGGATGACGAATGATGTGTTAGATATTCATTTAAAATGTGAAAATTATTTAAATAATTTCGTCAAATTTTAGGGATTAAATAATTAATTTCCCTTTGTTTTTATACTAAATCTTTAAAATTTATACACTTATTTAATAATTAAATTTAATTTCAATTAGGAGGTGATGATGATTGTTTTGAAAGTCTCCTGTCCCGTGAAGATTGAAGCAATAAGAATGGAGTTCAGGTAACGAAAGGGAAAGGATCGAGAGAATTCCTAATAAAGAGAAAGGGTGAAAAGCAAGAAAAAGTTGGAAATGGTATTAATTGGAATTTTCAATATAATTTTATTTTGAGAAATCACTCTTCTCATTCATATGATATTGGTATGATCTCATTGTATTTCCATTATACTTTTTCTACCAATTAAACAAATAAAAGTGGTAATTTTACTTTTTAATGGACTCATACGATAAATATTTATTTTAAAATATTTTATTTTTAGTGAATCGCAAATATAATTTAATTTTAGCCCAATAAATATAGCATGTTGAAATTAAACGAGATAACAAGTAAATTTTTTCACATGAAAATCAAATTTTTTTTTTTCCTTTCAAAATCCTAATTAAAATTTAGGCATATATTTTTCCTAAATAACAATTTTTAAAAATAAAATGGTTTTGGAAACAAACAAAGGAAGCCCCAAAATTTCTGACACAAGTAGAATCTTGTGAGTTCGTAAGTGTGGCTACCAAATATGGACATGACAGCTCAGCTATGCATATTAAGATTGGGAAAGGCTTTTAGCTTAATATATAAACCCATTCAAAAAAAAAAAAAAACTTAATGTATAAACATTGACTTGGAAGACCTAAGACTCTTCTGGTCTTGATTGGCGGCCATTGCAAGTGCATTGCAATTTAACCGTCTAATGTCTCTTTGAACTTCCATCAGCCACAGCTTTTCTTCTTTCTTATTGTTTTTTTTTTTCACTTTTCCAAGTTTGTGGAGCCCAAGGTACTTGGAAATCCACAGTGCTGAATACACCTTTGCTAATTATATAATATTACCTCCTTTTAACTTTATAACATCTTATGTCTTTCTGCTATTTATAATCTCTTATGTCTTTTTCATAGGAGTGAGAACTGATTCCATGATTTTTTTTGGTTGTTACGGTATTTCCATCATATCCATCTGAATTAAGATTTCATTACCGAAATAAAGTAATATTGAAATATTGAAATATTTTCCATCCTAAATTTAGGTATAATTCATTTGAATTAGCATTTATAAAATCAAATATAAAATATTTGAGTATATGTTTTATAAACTCAATTTTCGATTCATGTTTTGAAATGTAAAGGATAATAACAAAAATTATATGTAAAAAGTTAGAAAATATATATTTTAAAGAATGTGTTAATTGTAAAAAATATAACCAATCAAATTAAAGATTTATTAAAAATAATAATTAATAACCAATCAAAGTTAAACTATTTTTATTTTTTCAATCAATCAAATTAAAATCCTTAACTATATTTCTATCGATCTATAAATTTATTAAATACTAGGTGGGTCGGGTTGGGTCAAGTTTACTGTTTTAAAATACCTGACCCGCATGTGCTGGTCAATGATTTTTTTGATCCAACCCAATTTATTAAATGCGTGAATCCGCGGGTTATAAACGGGTTAGGTTAGCTACTGGTTTAATATAAACCTGCGGGTCAAATGAATGAAACTAATAAAAATATTTTTAAAATAAAAAACTATTGTTTGAGAAGATTAGTAAAAAAATTAAATAAACAAATTTAATTATACAATAATTTTCATAAACTATAAATGTATTCCAATGACAATATTAAAATTAAATTTCTTAACATCATCATCATCAATGAAAAATTAAATTTTCTAATAAAAAAGACAACCAGTAAAAATACTTAGTAACATAATTATATAATATGTTTTAAGCTACAATATACTCCAATAACAAAGGTAATATCTACTACATATATAATTAATTTAGTATTTATATTCAAAATTGCAAATTAAATCAAATTAACTAAATAATTCATTAATTTATTTATGGGTATGCGGATTTATCTAGTGAACCAGTGATCCAATCTAATCCATGAATTATAAAGATGACTTGTCCAACCCAATCCATTATATTTTAAACCTGTCAAGTTAGGTTGGGTTGGATCGCTCGGGATAAGTTATGTTATAACGAATCATGTATAGCCCTAGTAAAGACATTTTTAACAATTTTATCTATAGACCACACCAATAACAATAAGCTTTTTTTCCTTATGAATTTTCAAAAATACCTTCATTTAAAAATATATATATATAAATTTCTTTTTATTAATTTGCTCCATAAATAAAATCGTAGATAGCCTAAGGATCACTTTTAGTGATTTCCGAAAAAGCATCAAATTTCGAATCTTTTTTGTGCTTATATAAACTCGCATGCATATACGAGACTAATAATAGAGATAGCAAAAGATCGGAAAAAAAAAAAAGCATGGGGTCAAATTTATCAATACTAGCTTCAATTGCAATTATTCGTAGTTCATTCAATGAATTCATCCCACAAGAAATCCGCAGTTACATATGGCAATTCAGTCGCCGGTTCTCATCCGAACTCACTATCGTCGTCAAAGAATCACATGAAGGCTCCACAAACCATCTCTTCAATGCCTTGGTTACATATCTTGGCAGCAATACTTCCTGCTCCCCTTCTTCTTCCTCTTCCTCTTCTTCATCCTCCCCGCGACGCCTAACGGTAGGCAAAAGCGAAAGCATGAAAGTTCTAACATATGGGTTAGACAGAAACTCAGAGATAGTTGATGTATTTCATGGAATTCCAATGAAATGGGGTTATTATACTGATTTCAATTCTACACTTCGTTATGAATTGACATGGTATGAGCTCAGGTTTCATAAAAGATATACTGATTTGGTTAAAAACAAGTACCTGCCTTACGTTCTTGACGTGGCTAAGAGAATTAAAGATCAGAATAGGATGGTTAAGTTTTACACTACTCGTGGTGGTAGAGATGGGTGGAGCTCTAAAGGACAGAATTTAGATCATCCCATGACATTTGAAACATTAGCCATGGATGGTGATCTGAAGGCAAAAATTATAGATGACATAGCTGGGTTTATTAGAGGGAAAGAGTATTATAAGAAGATTGGTAAAGTATGGAAAAGAGGGTATTTGTTGTATGGCCCTCCTGGAACTGGGAAATCAAGTTTGATTGCTGCTATGGCTAATTATCTTAATTATGATATTTATAATTTGAATTTATCTGCTGTTAATTCTGATTCTAGTCTTGAGTTTTTGTTGCTTCATATGTCCGATCGGTCAATTCTTGTGGTGGAAGATATTGATTGCTCTATCATGCTTCAGAATCGTCAAGCTGGAGATCATCAACAAGAAAATAACACCCAATCTTCAAGGCCTCAGGTTTGTTCTCTGTTCATCAACTAATTTGCTCATTTTCTTTATTTTCTTCTCAGTTTTTACTTCTCGTTTTCTGATTATGGTTTTACTATTGTTTTCTGGAAGATGGGTTTGTTTCAACGAGGAAGAAGGGATTAAGAACTAATTTGCATTGTACTTATACATGTTTTTTGGAGTAAAATGCTTCCAATTGTTTGCAAGGGTTTAAGCACTAAGCGTGGCTGAAGTTAAATTTGTTGTTGTTATTGAAAGGTAACACTCTCGGGGCTTCTTAATGCTATAGATGGCCTTCTGTCATGCTGTGGAAATGAAAGGATTATAGTTTTCACTACTAACTACAAAGATCGGATCGATCCTGCATTGCTAAGAGCTGGCCGTATGGACATGCACATATACCTATCTTATTGCACATTCTCTACCTTCAAGCAGTTAGCAGTAAATTATTTGGATATTTGGGATCATGACCTATTTAATTCCATTGAAAAGCTTATCAAAGAAGTTCAAGTTAGCCCTGCTGATGTTGCAGGCGAACTAATGAAGAATAAAGATCCAGAGACTTCATTACAAGGCCTTGTCAAGTTCTTGGAAGACAAGGTAAATAATGAATCTTTGCATTATGATTTAACTTTGTTATATTTGTGATCGATTATTTTTGCTTCATTTCGTGTCTAGAATCATATAGACGTTCTGTTCTGCTAAAAGAGTAATTTTGCATAGTTAGGCTAAATTTTCCTGATAAAAAAAAATGAAAAGACATAGAATTTGCAATCAGTAACAGTCAAATATGATATTAATTTTCTTTTTCTGAGGCCTCTAGCTTAGATTCATAAAAGGGTTGCATCCCAAAATAATACAAAAGATAATTTTCATGAAATTTGAGATTGATTAATGTCATACCAGCAATGAAAGCTGCAGTTAATTTGTTTTTTCTGCATTTATGCTTGTCACTGACTTTATTTTTCCTACTTGGATTTCCTACATCAGAAATCAGAAGTAAAATTGCAAAAACCTGAGATCAAATCAGAAGACAATAATAGCCTTGAACAGAAGGCTGATGACACCGCCTTTGAAAATAAAAAAGAAGCCGAGTCTCCTAAAGCTCATTCAACTTCACCGAAGGAAAATAATTATAGAGTGAAGGGAGAATTTGAGCCTGTTCTTGAATCTATTCTTTCAAAGCACGGCGATATTGCTGCCAATTGCTCCTTGCATTCTCTTCAATGCCGTTCCTCCCTCTTGGAGATTGTTTGTGACATTATCTGGAAGCTACAAGCAGCGGAGCTCAAAAATCTAACTGAAATTCATCTGAAGTCCATGTTAAATAGCATACAAGATCTTGAATCAATTAAACTGGAAGTTGGCTGGCTGCGTCAGAGGTTAGAGGAGATTATGAAGGAAATGGACAAGCAGCTAAAAGGAAGAAATGCAGAAACAATCCAGAGTAACAGTAATGGCAAATTGAATTGTTTTAACAGCAAGTCCTCAATTGATGGGTTAATTTAACTTTCACATTTAAGCAAGTGAATTTCCTTTAGATGTCCTGAGAAAGTGCAGTATGCAATATTAGCGTATCTGTCTATTAGCCTTATTTAAGAGTAGCAGGCCAATGTAGTGGTTATTTAAGAAATATGAAACTAAGTAGCCTTATTTAAGAGTAGCCTTGTTTAAAATTTCCCTTATTTAAGTTACAGTTATTTAAGAAATTACTACGGAAAAATTTTACCTAGACTGGGTTTATAGTCTCACTTTTAGGATTTTATTGCTCACATGATCAAACACAAATTGCATGACATAAAGAAGAAAATTCTCCATTATAAATATCCTTGGCCTCGGTTATCACTAAGGATATTTTAAGATTTTTAATTAAGATTTTTTATTTTAATTGACCATAACAAAGGATATTTTAAGATTTTTAATTAAAATTTTTTAATTGGCCAATGACAAAAATGTTCTATAATATTTTTGATATCATTATTGATAAATCTAGCAATCCTATTATTTATCTCTCGTTCCCATTTATATATGTTATAGATAAATTAGATAGTTTATAGATTATTTTAAATAAGCAAATAAATTAGTGAATGACTTATTTTAATGTTGGTTTAAAGGTTTAGAGTTATTTCTATCATTGTTTCCGATTTTTAAATGAATTAATCTCAATTCGATTTTCATGAAAAAAAGATAGATATAAATATGGTGAAATGCAAATTATATGATTTGAGAAAAAGAATATTCTTTCTTTATAAATTAGATGCGTTCACTTTCTAATCATGCACATATAAATTAAAATGGCCGAATTAAGTTCCAAATAAATCTTCTTTACTATTAAATAGCACCAAGATCTTGAATCACTGAAACTGGAAATTGGCTGGCTGCGGCATCGGGTTAGAGGATATCCGGCTATAAGTCCAATTAGATAAGTGTCTATATCTATTCTATATAATAATAATATATAAAAGCAAAAAAGTCTAGATGATGACAATCAAGTGTAAGTATATAAAATTGCTACGTGTAATATAAGACATAATTATAAGAAGATAAGTTGTTTTATGTTTTCAGATAATGTCTTTATCAAAATAAAAAAAATATTATCTTTAGCATTAATATATTAATATCAATTTATTTCTTATTAAAACAATTAATAAGTAATCTATAAGCTTAAAAAGTGTGAATAAATAATATTACTAATAAATAAATAAAATATAAATAATTTAAAAAATATAAATTGGAACGTCGTACGGATACTATAATTTTTAAAAAGTAGGACATTAACACGCTTAGAAGACACTATTAATATTTCAAATAAATATACAATCATTTATAATAAATCATAAACATAAAATAAAATAAAATTAATTTCTTATTTCAATGACACAAGAACAAATAAAAAAAAACACTTCATTTTTAATTAGTAATTAAAAAAAATATTAGTTGATTAGCTTGGTGTATGAAGTAGTCTCATATGTCAGGAGTTAGCTTGCACGAACACATGACACGAGATAGAGGAATGTACATGTTACAATAATTTTTAAACAAGTAGGACAACCACATACTTAGGACACACCATACTAAATAATTAATACATTAATATTTCAAATAAATAAATAATCATTTATAATAAATCATAAACATAAAAATAAAAAATACTAAATTTCTTATTTCAATATAATTAATTAAATTCTCAAAATTATTATCACTATTAAAAAATACATTAATAGTATGTGTGCATTTTTTGATATAAGTCATACCATATATGGCTTTTGCTATTGTTAGTGAAATGCTTCATAGAATACTTAAGAAAACATATCTTAGTTAAGGATGAGAATTTTACTCAACTTGATAGGTACATAATCAGGTTCGATCTGATTGGTGGATTTGGATAGTGATTAAATGAGTTTGAGATGGGTTTGGATGGTATTTTTATTATCCGTATTAAGTTCGTATCGGATTGAAGGACTCAGGTACCCACTACCTGTTACCCGTTTAAATAATATTCCAAAAATTTTTGAAATAATTATTTCTAAAGAAAATTATATATATGCACCTTTTTAATTATAATTAATGCTATACTTATATTTAATATTTATATATTTTTTATTAAATCAAAATAATAATTTTATAATTTTTACTTATTTTTTATTTTTAAAAAATAAAAAAAATTTTAATGTAAATTGGGTATTTAAACGGGTTCAGGTATTTAAACATGTAATTATAATTGGGTTCGAGAAGGGTTCGGTTATTAAAAGTGAATTTCTAAACAGGTTCAGGGACATGATTCCTAATCGGGTATTTAAATGGATTCGAATATTTATAATACATTTCACAGTCATTTTATTATAAAATTTTATTATTTTTCAATGATGTTAAAAGATTGTTTCATTTTTTAATTCTGCTCCACTCATCACGTGGGTACTAACATTAGTAATATATAAAAGCAGAGAAGTTTATCTTAAATGACAGGTAAGTGCAAGTCTTTCAAATTGCCAGTGTAAGAATAACAGTTATTTAGCATAATTGTAAGAAGATAAATTGTAATAACAATAATTATAAGAAGATAAATTGTTTTATATTTTCAGATAATGTCATACAGAAGGAAAAAAAGAAAAGAAAAGAAAATTAATATTAATAATAAAAAATTATTGTTATTCTCAAAAAAAACTATTTTATTTGGAATAAGAAAGGAATATAAAGGAAAATAATTCTGATAATTTTCTCTTCAAATTAGAAGAAAAATTTAAAAAAAAACTATAAAAATAAATTTATAGAGAAAAATTAATTTTAATTTCTTTTATATCCAAAAAAGAAAGTAACATAAGTTTTTTCCGAAAAAAATTTAGTTCCTTGTTATTTTTTCTTAAATTTAGTTTTGAAAAATGTTAATATTCAACGAATTGTCAGGCCTAATTTTTTTGTTCCTTATTATGAGTTTTTTAACCTAATATACTCTCCCTCTGGTTTGGAGCTGGTCTTTGACAAAAATTGAACATTAGAAGAATTGGTTTATATTCCTAACTATTTACTCTCTACGTTTTCTTTCTTCTGTTAATTTTATTTTTCTTTTATATCTAAAAAAATAAATAATATAATTTTTCTCCAAAAAAAAAAAATTTAGTTCCTTCTTATTTTTTCTAATCATTCATTAATAAAAAAAGGCACAAAAAACAAATTAAAAAATCATTTCATTCTTTATTGTTAATAAAAAAAAAACCTTGGTTGATTAACTTGATATATGATATAGTCTCATATACCAGGAGTTAAATTACACGAACACGGAACATGAGATACTGAAAAGTATGTGAGACGAAAATTTTTAAAAAGTATGACATCCACACGGTTAGAACACACTACTCTAAATAAATATAATACATTAATATTTTAAATAAATAAACAATCATTTATAATAAATCATAAACATAAAATATAAAAAATACTTAATTTCTTATTCAATATAATTAGTTAAATTTTTAAATTATTATCACTATTGAAAAATACATTAATAGTATGTGTACATTTTTCTATGCATGTCATATTACACGTGAACACGATTCGCCTAATACGTGAAATAAATGGATTAGGGTTAAGGTTAAATGGGTTCGTATCATAAATAAGTCACCCATTTTATAACACGAATATAAACATATCGTGTTGTGGGATAAATGAGTGACCCGTTTATTTAAAAGTAAAGAGGAAATTTTAGTGTTACGTATAAATACTCCAACTACAACCTACTTAAATTGCATTATTGTATTACTTTTTTTATTTTAGTTATGAATCTTGAAGAATTTATACATTTTATATACGAAAATTTATTTTTAAATATGATTGGAATTAAATAGGTTAAAATTTATAAGTAAGTTAAGTAGGTCGTAAACAGGTCAACACGACTCACTTAACCTGTTTATGATATTAAGCGAGTTATACGGATTGTATATAACATGACCTACTTAACCTGTTTATCATATTAGACGGGTTAAACGTGTCGTATTCGTGTCACCTGCCTAATTTTTGTGTTGTGTTCATGTCGATAAATTTAATATAATTATTAAATTGATTGTGTTCGTATTAACCCTAATCGTGCCGCATGTCAATCGAATCCGTGTCAAAACTGACACGC
Source organism: Jatropha curcas (assembly GCF_041381405.1). Classification (NCBI taxonomy): domain Eukaryota; kingdom Viridiplantae; phylum Streptophyta; class Magnoliopsida; order Malpighiales; family Euphorbiaceae; genus Jatropha; species Jatropha curcas. The sequence continues at coordinate 2,404,917 of NC_143154.1, forward strand.
CAAACTATCTTAACACCCTTAGATCATACCATGCATGACTTTTGCTATTGCATAATTTGGTAAATTTTTTTTAGCATATCTCACGTATAATTTTGTAATGCATTTCACGATTATTTTATTATAAAATTTTGTTATTTTTGAATGATGTAATAAAAGATAATTTCATTTTAATGTTATATAAAAGCATATTAGTCTATCTTAAATGTTAGCCAAAAATTAGTTCTTTTATATTTTCAAATAATGTATTTATTATAACAATATCTATTCTTTTATATTTTCAAATAATGTATTTATTATAACAATATCTATTAATTACATCTCATCAACCTATTAAATTAAATTCAAATATATATAACCAAAACGCTAAGGTAATTATTGAAATAATAAATTAAATATTTTTTATTTGATGTTTAATATTTATTATAAAATAATTATTTATTTATATAGCTTTTGATATATGAAACTACTCCATATACTAAGCTATTCAATTAAATATTTTTTATTTTATGTTTAATATTTATTATAAAATAATTATTTATTTATATAGCTCTTGATATACGAGACTATTCCATATACTAAAGCATTCATTGAATTTTTTTTGTAAAAATGCAAATTGCTTACACTTTATTAACTTTTGTAAAATTGTCATTCAATTTGTAAAGGTCGTAACCAATTACCTTCGAAAATATAGTCTAACTCTTATTTTACATCAAAATTAATTACAAATTCTATAATTTAAATTTATAAAATTTTTAATATGGTATTAGAATCATTTGTGAATTTATAAAAATAATTATCCAAAATTGCAATTTGATATAAGAATTTAAGATCATTTTTAATAATGAATTCTTTTTTATTTTTTCTAAAAAAAAATCATATTTTTAATCCTATATTTTAAGATCACTTTTAAATATTTTATTTTTATACATAATCATGTAGAATATTTCAAGAAAATTTTCATTTTCAAGTTCCAAGAGATAAGAAGATAAGAAGGAAAAGAAAAGAAATTATGTACAGTAGCAATGGCCTTAAGAAAAATAATTAATTTATACATACTCCATTAAATAAAACAGGTAATGATTAAACAATATATGAAATACATCATTTACCCTCTTCAGCCATCTTCTTACGGATTTCATGAGCTGTGTTGAAGATACCGAGCGTAGGTTGGTTGCACACAAAACACTTCTTGTTCTTTACATGGTGCTGTGAATCAGAAAAGAGTAAAAACAGATCAGTCACACACATATAACACAGATCAAAATGCAACAAGAGTTTAAGACATGCAGCACAATACAGTCAAGAAAGAGGAAAAACAGAAATTCTGTCTCAGACATTCAACCAAACGCAGCATAAACAAAGCCATCAAAAGCACACAAGCATTTACCTTCAAAGCACAATGTTCGCAAAAGTAGTGCTTGCATTTAGTCACAACAGGATCTACAAAAGGCTTTCTGCAAATGAAACATGCAAATGGTAATGAATCATCATCATCTTCATTGTCATCGCTCTCGTCTACACCATCCTCATCCTCTCCCAAAGCCAAATTTCTCTTCCTTATCTTATTTGCCTCTTCCCATTCTTTCTCTAGTTGCCAACCAGGCTTATAATCCCCTCGATCATGCATGAATTTACATGAATCTCCATATCCACAGTAACCAGTTTCTTTATAATCCTTACATATGTCAGGCTGATAATCAAACCTTGCTGATACCCGAATATGAGCAGAAGCCCTAAGGGGGCCATGAGAACCACCAGCTTTTTCACTTGAAATTGTTTGCTCTCTTCTAAAGCCAGCTTTATGATCAGTATAGCCATGAATTCCTTTATACAACTTTTCATTCCCAGAGGCTGGTTGTTTACCCTTCAAAGCCTCCTCCGCTTGCTTAAGAGCCCTCTCGCGAATGGCCCGGGCATCTTTTGAGAACTCAGTCTCAGTTTCTAGAGTTGCTGTTGCCTTACTATCATGTTGAACTTGAATTTCCTTAGAAGACTCGAATTGAAAGATTGGTCTATCAGATTCCACATTTGCTTCAGTAGCCTTGGACTTCTTGGAAGGTTTAGAAGAAAAGTAAAGCTTATTATTGTCAGATTTTGGAGCTTTTTTCTGATTGTGCAGCAAAAAGCTTTCTGAATCCTCATCTTCATCAATTGTCCTCTTTCTTATGTTCTTATTCTTCAGTGGCTTTTTGAAGAAATTACACACTGCAAATGCCCAAGACATCAAAGGGATTGCTTATATTACCATAGAAAGAAAAACAGCAAAAAAACAAAAATTTAAAAGAGGGAGAAACCAAAGAAAGAGATAAAGTTCCAAGGTATACACCTGGTGCAGGTTGTTGGGATTCACCTGAATCAGCCATCTTCAGATGTGGAAGGAAAATTATAAGCAGGACTATATGAGTTATGGTGGAAAAGTACTCCTTTATAACTCTGAAAATAGACAGGAACACCACATCAGCCCCAAACACAATATAATCTCATGAAATGAGAAGACAACTACAGTGCAAATAGATTCATTAAATAAAATAGCATCAACAAACTTGATTGGATATATAACATATCCAATACTTAGCTTTCAAGAACTCTCACCATCTAAAGGTTTTTAAACAATATATTAACACCATGCTTCAACCAGTTTAAACATCTATGGACTTGCATATGAGCGTTAGGCTTATACTTTAGGCCTTAAGACCAAATCTCCATTTGCACTCAATTCAGAGTACTTCAGACTCTCTCCATTCCAGCATTACCTATACTGCTACATACATATGCAATGAATCTTTGAAAGCAACAGAAGAACAGACATATCATATACACTAGATAAACAATCCTCTTTAACTTCTCCTACACAAATAAATTACCAAATAAACAGTCTTAATGGCAACAACTATTATTAGCATTTGAAAACCCAAATGGAATCAAACACAACTACTTAATTAAAAATATAAGCGCCAACACTTAATTGTTCTCCAAATAAACAAATGCCAGAAAAAACAGAACCACCTTCAATCCAATAGGGGATTAGCAGTAGCATATCTTTTTGATTAACTGGATAAGGATTAGCTTCTTTTGTGATTTCTGCCTAGCAGTAGGTGTCAGGCGAAGGGCCAGAAACGTCTTCTTTCTACCCGACTTGTCTCATTAATGTGAAAACTGGCAAGCCCACGGAGCAGTGCACTAGCTTTACTCTTTCTGAATCAGAATCAACAGTTCTGTTCAGAAAAACTCATTACAAAGATAGAAACTCAAAATCAGCACAGTAAAATTAAACAGAGAAATTATAAGAAAAATAAAAACAAGAAGCCAAAAACCAAAAACAACAGAACCCCATATAATTGCCTAATTCAATAGTTCAAAACTCAGTTCCCAAATTGATTCAATCTACTTCCAATCTCAGTTAAACTAAATTAAATTTGAATTCAATAATTCTTAAAAATGTAATTAATAAATTTACAAAGAGAGAGAAAAAAAATGACCACCAATAGTAGAATACTACTGGCGAGCAAGGATGGAGAGAAGCAGCAACGATGAAGAGAGGCAGTAACGACGGATTGGACTCAATTCGGTGGTGAGTGAGACTAGGGATGGCGGCAGGGCAGTACCCACCAAAAATAAGTTACCCAACCCCAAACCCGTTATCATTTTAAGTACCTGAATTCATCCCGAATCCGTTAAGGAATAAACCAATAATACCCAAACCGGCCCCAAATCCATTTAGAATTACCCGCATACTACCCGAACCCGTTTACATAAACATAAGAAATTTTACATAAACATAATTCTTGAGTGAGAACTAAAGCCACATAGAACATATTAAAAAGTATCTCAATAAAAAAATTACTGAATTAAAAAGTAAATTAAAACAGAACAAAATTACAATAACAACACAAGAAATTTTACATAAACATAATTCTTGAACTCCACCTTTTCAAGAACCAAGATTGCAACGATTAACAATCATAATCATCTTCTTCCGCACAACAAACATACATCCGACCCCACGCATGAACAAAAATCTGAAAAATAAATAAGAACAAGAACTCCATTATCCAAGTCAGAAAAAATTTCAGCCCTATATAAAATCACAAAATACTAATCCCACTTATATATATATATATATATATATATATATATATATATATAAAACTGTAGCAGCAGAAAACCAAACTTTATTGCCAAACCATTCTCAGTATATGACAATTATACGCAAATAATCTCATTCTCAGTATCTCTACACAACCTGAATCATTATTACAAAATCAAACTTTGAATTAACAAACCAATCATGTCAGATTTCACTCATATAGCCACGAATCGGCTTATATTCACCATCCTTTTGCCTTTTAATAAATATATATATTTTCAACAAATAAAACATGCACAAAATCCACGAACGAAAAAACAAAACAATAAACATATATCTCTCGGCTGAACCCACAAAATAATTCAATATCCTCAACAATTCCTGCTCTTTGTCTGTTTTATATGTATTTATATATAAAAAAAAAAAAAAAAAAAAGAAAGAAAAGGAAAGGGGACGAAGCAAAAAAAAAAGGGAAAACTGAGAACGAAATATAAATAATCAAGAACGAACCTGGCTCTTGTACGCTTGAAGAGCACGACTGCTGCGGAGGCGACGGTCAAGAATAAAGCGACGGGGGGTATAAAGAAACACTGTGGCTGCAGAAGGAGAGAACAAGAGCGGCGCAGGGACAGGGAGGGAGCAGAAAAACTTGACTTTTCGTTTGTAATGTTAAAATGCAGCCCTATGATAAAACGACGTAGTTTTATTTGTGGGTTCATTGGAACCTCCTAAATCAATACTACGTAGTTTTGATGGTAAAATAGTTATTTTTGTTATTATTATTATTAAAGTTATTATTCTTAAAGTTATTATTATTATTATTAATTATTGATTAAAAGAATATAATTATATTTCATTATTATTATAATAACAAAATATTATATAAAGTGTTAAGTTTAATATTTTTTATTAGAAAATATACTTAGTAGGTTATAATTAATTATGGTTGTTGTAATCATTAAACTAGACTTCTAAGTATAAGTATACTGATATATATGATGATACCAATAAAAAAATAAAAAGACATTTAACTAAGGTCTAATTGTAATTATGTTTATAACCTAAGTATAAGTATACTGATATATATGATGATACCAATAAAAAAAATAAAAAGACATTTAACTAAGGTCTAATTGTAATTATGTTTATAAGTTCATTGGTGATATTTTATATGAGTCATATTCTAATTTACTAAAAGTCTATGTAGATTTCATATTCCACATGAGTTATATTTTAAATTAAGATCTAATTATAATTATCATTTGAAGTTTACTAGTGATAATAATAAGTAATTTTTAAAATTTTTAATTATATAACATTTAGCGTTCTATTCAATTAATAATTTTTTTTTAAATTTTTAATAAATTACATAATTACTAAACTTCATAAAATTGAACTAAATTATTAAGACACGATACCATATGTATAATTTCGTTTAATATATTTTATGTGAAAAAACTAAATTCAAACTATTAAAATATTGTAATTTAATGCATGTAATTTTTTTACTAAACATTACTTATGAATAAATTATATTAATATTCAATAATATTTTTATTTATTAATAAAAATTTAAAAATATAAATAATTGTAATTTTTTACTAAATACTACTCATGAATAAAAAGAAATCATGCCATATCTTTGTCTTTTGATGATTAGTATATGGTTGAAGTTTAGCATGAATATTCTTTGTATATCTTGACAAATGTCAAATTTCCTATGATTTAAGTCATAGGGATTTTTGGAAAAAATGATAAGTATATGGATTCTTGAGGTGTATTTATGTTTCTTAAAGCATATAATGTGTTTTTGGATGAATTGATGAGAAAAAGAAAGTCTTGATGTTAAGAATGAAACTCATGACTTAAGTTTTCCTATTACTTAAAATATGAGAATCTTTGAGTAAATGCCATAAAGTTTGCATGTTTAACATATGTGCATGCTTATATTTGTTGAAGGAATATTTTGATTGAGATATTTGACGAGTATAAGCCTTGAATATGGAAAATGGCTTTTATGACATGAAATTCCTATGATAAGCTAATCATGATAAAGTATGGGTTTTCATGATTTTATTGGATCTTAAGCTAAGAACATTTGATGATTTTGAGTATATCAAGAGAATGTAAAACTTTAAGAGTAATCTTATGATTTAAGAAAGTAAAGTTTTGGGCTTTAATATACTTAGTGTCAATTTGTTGTGTGATTTTGATTTATTCTGTTTTATGAGCATGCTCAGCACTTTATGCTATTCTGTTATTTGGATATAGCTATGATCATATGTTTGGCACATGAGTGCCCTCTGTATGAATGGACGAGCTCTATCTAATAAGTTTTGGCTTTTAAGCACTTTGTGATAATGTGGCTATTCTATCCTTCTGTTTCTGAAATCTAATCTATTTCATTTTCTATTAAGTGTTTGTGAGCCCCACAAGCTAAAAAGAAAAGAAACTCACTTAATAAGATAATATTTTATAATATACGCATTTGTGAGATCATAGTTCATACTTATAATACATATGCTTGCAATACATGACTTATGAGTATTATCCTTTTATATGATACCATGTACCTTTAGCTTGTAAATATGTAATTATGCCTTTATGTGATATTATATGGTTTAATTCTGAGTACTCTTGTTATATATGTTTAAATGATTATATGAAATATGAAAGCTTATGCATTTTTGCTATTCACATGATTATATGATTATGAGTTAAGCATGAAATTTTGATTTGAATGTACATTGCCATCGCAACATTGGATGTATATGATTTATGAGTACCACTGAATTGTATACTCAGGTCGATTTCTATCATGCGCAGGTTGTTGATCGAGGGTTCTGGTAGAAGACCAAAGTATTAGCATTAGAGTAGAAGGATTTCATTTTGGTAGTTCTAGTTTATGTTTATTATATTTATTGATGACTATGGCAGGTATAACTTAAATATGTTTGGAGATTGTATTTATTTGGAGCATAGTATAAGATTTAAGTTTATGAAATTATTTTACTCTTGAGTTGTAGAACTAACTCCTGGGTTATTTATGCATGAATGATTTATGGAACTCATATCTAAGAGTATTTATAATTGTATATGATTAGAAGAATTATGATGATGTTGATGATAATGATTAGAAGATTATGGATGTATTATAGATTGAGATTGATTATATATTAGAGCTATTGGATGGTTGAGGAATTGAATTGGAAGTGATTAAACCCCAGATCTTCAAACACGCTCATGCTCATAAATTGGGACTAAAATAAACAAGAAAAGCACAATTGAAGGGGGCAGGTATGTGAAATTTGAACAAATTTGTGTCTAGGTGTTACTGATGTTGGAGCACCATTATTGCCCTCTCTAAAAGCTATCGCCTTCTCTCTTTTTCTCTTAGGCAAGTTCTTTATCTCTGTCTCTCTCTCTGATTTTCGATCTCCATTTTCTTGTCGTTTGGTTATTGTCACGCCCCGACTCTAATCACCGGAGGAATTGTCTGCTTTGGTGTAGTCCACGGACGCTCTACATCGCAGTGTAGTCCCCGCACGCCCTACACCTCACGGTTTTGTCCCGCAGGTGAAATGGGAAACTTTCCAGGAGGTCACCCATCCTAGGATTTCCGTTAAGCGAGCATGCTTAACCCTGGAGTTCTTCTAACTCTCCAGCCATTCCATCAAAGGGCGCCTCTGATGATTAGTTTCCCCCTTTTCGATATATGATTCGATTCATTCCTGTCTCCCGCATTCCACTACCCTAGCTAGCCTGCCATCCTAGGATCGCTTTGCCGGGTCGGGATGTCACAGGCCCACCAGCTTCTGCGTAGTTCGTCCTCGAACCATACATCTATTGGAGGGGGTCCGGCTCTGAACCAACTGTCACGCCTCGACTCTAATCACCAGAGGATTTGTCCGCTTTGGTGTAGTCCACGGACGCCCTACACCGTAGTGTAGTTCCCGCACGCCCTACACCACACGGTTTTGTCTCGCAGGTGAAATGGAAAACTTCCCAAGAGGTCACCCATCCTAGGATTTCCGTTAAGCGAGCACGCTTAACCCTGGAGTTCTTCCAACTCTCCAGCCATTCCACCAAAAAGCGCCTCTGATGATTAGTTTCCCCCTTTTCAATATATGATTCGATTCATTCCTGTGTCCCGCATTCCACTACCCTAGTTAGCCTGCCATCCTAGGATCGCTTTGCCGGGTCGGGATGTCACAGTTATTGAGAAGGTTTTTGCAGAAATAAAGTTAATAGCTTGCAGTTTGTTACGTATTTCAACAGGGGACTTTTGTTATCTATTGTAAAGATTCAAAATTTACTTTCGACTTTTTTGACGATTTCTCTCTTAGCTATTGAATAGAGAGCTTTTTGGGTTTTGCTTTTTTCCCCTGTTTTTGGCTTTGTACTTGCTTCTTTTGATTTTTCAGTTGTTCTATGTTCTAATGTTCTATTGGGTTCAGATTGTTTAGTTCTTAATTTTACTTTTGTAATTGTTCTTAAATTTATTTTTTTTAAAACCAATTTATATGGTTTTAATGAGTAAATACTAGTCCCTGCATAAAATAGATTTTGGCTTAAGTTTTTAAATTTAAATGTTGATATTGATTTGAAATTAAATGGGCATTGTAATTTATTGTTTTTATGAATGGAGATCAAGGAAATCTTGAGAGTTGTTGAAGAGTAGCATTTTTATTGGGGAAGTGTAGAGAGGACGAGAATCAGAAGTGATGGTGGTATAATATCCATGTCAAAAATTCATCTTGGCATAACATCTCTATCCTATTTGTATTTCCGACTTCCCATGTAAGTCGAAGACACCCGATTAAAAATATTTTTAGAGTTTAAACACTTAATTAAAAACATTTTCCGTTGAGACATCAAAATAGAGAATTTTCAAAAATTGGACACTAAATGTATAATTAACCCTTTCTTTTAAAAGTTTTCCATACACTGTTTTTATTTTTCCTTTACAATCATACTTTTATATTTTTACATACTGTTATATTGTCATTATGTGTGTTTAAGTCTTATAATTTTTTCAGTCATTTTAGAATATATTTTCATAGCTTTTTTCAAAAGATAGCTTAGCATTCTTTTACAATTACACTTTTAATAATAATTGCACTCATGTTTTCAATCATATTTTATGAGCCTTATTAGAAACTGTTTGCCTTTAACATCACATTCACCTATCAAACACATTTATATCCCTATATAATTACATTTAACATTTCACTGGTCCACTATATAGTTTCTCACGAAATCGATCATCTTATCATAGTACTCTAAATAAATCAAACATTTGATACCTCATCATAATTATTTACCTCAAAATAATACTCTTAAAAATCTCAACTATACCATACGACAAAAATTTTTTATCATATACTTATATACAGATCATATTCTTATCACCATTGTCTATCTCCAAATAATATCTCGTAAGATTCACTCATCTATAATGCATGAATTTTCACAGATTATATATCTCATAATGGTATATTGTAAAACTCAATTTAATTCTATTGCAATGATGTTATCAATCATCCATATTGCTCAAATCACATCCTTATCTCTAGTTTTCCTAATTTGTTTAACATTTATGAATTAAATTCTCCATAATATGTGGGTATTTGAAAAGATCCATAAAATTATTTTCAAAATTCTTCATTTAAAAATCTACATATTAATTTTTAACCAATCATAATTCTAGGATATTATTATATTTAAAAAAATAATAATGACAATAATAATTTTATGTTTTGTGAATTATTTAAACAAAATTTATTAATAAATACTACCTTATTTGTTAAACTAAACCTAAAGGGTAAATTAAATCATTAGAAAATCAATTAAGATCAAACAAAAACCAGGATTTGGACCTAACCAAACCTGATTAGACCAAACCCTTCCTAAAAACCCAAACAAAAATCCCAATTCCCCGCTTCTGTCTCCCCGACTCTATCAAAAGTCCATAACCCTTCCCCTTCAGCAATTCCCACTCGTCAGAGCTTAAGCTCCGCCGACCAGACCTTCTTCACACAGCCATCGCCTCTCCGTTCACCACTCCTTCTGATTCCGGCCTGTTTTGGCGTTGCCAGCAAGAGAGAGAGCTGTTGCGATCTCTTTTCTTCCCGATAGACGTAGCAGCGCTTCTCCCTCATCTCCGGCAACTCCAGCCCCTATCGGTTGACTCCAACCCTTTCTCGACGGCGTAACTCCGCTTTCTCACCCTCTCCATCGTCGTTCTGATAGCTTTAGGGTTAAAAAGAATTCTTTTTTCATACCTTTCAATCTGTGAATTACAGAGTTTATATACACAACATATAGAATATTTACAATAACTGCGTTTGATCCTTTCCTTATTTGCTTGATCCAATTTCCTTATTTTTCTGATTCTTGATCCTTTCCTTATTTGCTTGATCCGATCCTTTCCTTATTTGCTTGATCCGATCCTTATTTTCATGATTCTGGTTGATTTCCTTATTCTTACACTCCCTTTCAAGTTGGGTCGTAGGGTCTCCGACACCCAACTTGACTAATGCTTGATTGAAGATCTTTCCTGGAACTGCTTTGGTGAGTATATTTGCCAACTGCTCCTCAAACCGAACAAATGGCAAACAAATGCTTCCATCTTCAAGTTTCTCCTTGATAAAGTGTCTGTCAACTTCCACATGTTTGGTCCTATCATGTTGTACTGGATTTTCAGAAATGCTTATAGCTGCTCTATTATCACACAACAGTTTGCAGGGCCTTCCTGGAGGGAAACCTAACTCTGTTAATAACTTCTTCAACCAGAGAACTTTAGCTAAACCCCTCAAAACTCTACCTCAGCACTAGAGAGAGCTACCACCTTCTGCTTTTTACTTCTCCAGGTGACCAAGTTACCGCCAACAAGAGTGAAGTACCCTAATGTCGATCTCCTGTCAATCAGATTCCCCGCCCAATCAGCATCAGTGTAGGCTTGTATTTCTAAGTGACCATGCTTCTGGAATAACACTCCTCGTCCCGGTGTTCCTTTCAGATATTTGACAATCCTGAGTGCTGCTCCATGTGGTCAACCTGTGGCTTGTGCATGAATTGACTAACCACCCCAACTGCATAAGCAATGTCAGGTCTAGTATGTGAGAGATAAATTAGCTTCCCAACTAGCCTTTGATACTGGCCACGATCAGCTAACTCAGCTCCTTCAGTGATCTTGAGCCCATGATTGACTATTATTGGGGTTTCAATCAGCTTGCAATCCACTAATCCTGCCTCTGTGAGAAGGTCAAGTATATATTTTCTTTGTGAGATGAAAATTCCACCTTTTGACCTCAAAACTTCGATGCCTAGAAAATATTTTAGTCTCCCAAGATCTTTCATTTCAAATTCTTCGAAGAGCCTCTCTCTCAATGATGCTATTTCCTCTGTGTCATCTCCTGTGATAATCATATCATCCACATATATAATGAGGCAAGTTAACAGCTCTCCTTTCTTCTTTATAAAGAGTGTATGGTCAGAATTACTTTGACAGTATCCATATCTTTTCATGGCCATAGTAAATATCCCAAACCAGGCCCTTGGAGATTGTTTGAGCCCATATAATGCCTTTTTCAGTCTACATCCTTCCCCAGCTTTGAACCCCTTTGTAAAACTTGGAGGAGCTACCATATAGACTTCTTCTTCTAGGTCGCTATGTAAGAAGGCATTTTTCACATCGAACTGATGTAGTGGCCAATCAAGATTTGCAGCTAATGAGAACAGCACACGTATCGTATCTATCTTGGCCACAGGAGAGAATGTCTCTGAGTAATCTATGCCATAAGTCTGTATGTACCCTTTGGCAACAATTCTAGCCTTATATCTTTCAATGGTTCCATCTGCATGACACTTTATTGTAAAGACCCATTTGCAACCAACCGGCCTTTTTCCTTTTGGTAACCTGCATTTCTCCCAAGTACCATTTTTTCTCCAGTGCATCCATTTCAACTTGCATAGCTTGTCTCCATTGTTGGCTGTTCTGGCCTTCTTCAACAGTTCTTGGAATATCCTCCGAATATATTGACATTTTAAAGGCCTTTGCAGATTCAGATAAGCTCCCCCTGACTAAGTTTGCCATTGGATGTCTTGAATTTCGAGGCTCATAATCAAGTTCATACCTCTTTGGTGGCACTCCCCGATTGCTTCTTATGGAAGAACATACCTCTCAGTTCTTGGTACCTCTTAGGCTGTCAAATTAGTCATTTCACCAGCAGGTATATCTAAAGGAGCCTCAGGAGTAAAGTCACTAACCTCAGGAATATCGGTTAGAGAGGATTCAACATGATCTGATGTAATGGACTGTTCTATGTTATCAGAAGCAGATCCGGTGGTCTCGCCTACTTGCTCTGTTAGGACAGTTTCAGGCAGTATTGGACTATGTAACCAACTTAGTGGATCATTTCTAAAACTCTCCCCCTGATCACTAGGTTGGTTGTGAAAATAGTAATCGGTTTCAAGAAAGTCACAGTCCATTGTGGTATACATATGACCAGATTGAGGATCAAAACACCGATATCCTTTTGTATGAATCCCATAGCCAACAAAAACACACGTAACAGCACATGGGTCAAGCTTGGTGCGACTAACTTTTAGGAGATGAACATAGACTGTACTACCAAAAACTCTTGGAGGTAGAGTTAGGATAGAAGGTATGTTGGTGTATTGAGCCAAGGTGGATATAGGTGTTTTCATGTGGAGAATTTTGGTAGGCAAACGGTTCATAAGATAAGTTGTTGTAGCAACAGCTTCAGGCCAATAACACTTAGGTACTTTGGATTCAATCATGAGGGCTCGGGTGATTTCCAGGAGTACCGATTTTTTCTTTCGGCTACTCCGTTTTGCTATGGTGTGTGTGGGCAAGAGGTTTGGTGTATAAGTCCATTGTTCCAAAAAAAGGTTTGCATTTTTAGGTTTACATATTCCCCCCCCCCCCATTGTCAGAACGGAGGATTTTTATTTGTTTTTGAAATTATGTGTGAATTAAGTTGTAAAAAATAACAAACTTATCAAAAACTTCAGACTTAAGTTTCAGAAAGAAAACCCAAGTCATTCTTGTGCAATCATCAATAAATAAAAGGAAATATGAAAAACCATTTTTGCAAGTAACAGGGGCTGGATCCCACACATCAGAATGTGCTAATGAAAAAGGGATGTCAGTTCTAGTGTCATTAGGATAGAAAACTTGTCTATGACTCTTTGCCAAGATACAGGTATCACAAGACAACTGATTTTTATGAGAAAAAAAACTGAGTAAATAAGTGTTTGAGGTACCCGAAGGGTGACCCAATCGTCGATGCCACAGCCAAGATTGTCTATCCACCGTCCCATGAGCAAGCATTGCGGTACCTTGTTGGTTCACTTCATCGACATAGTAAAGTCCATGTCTTTCAGTACCACGCCCAATGATCCTCCCCGTCCGAATATCCTGCAAAATGCAAAAAGTAGGATACATCAGAACCACACAATTTAGCTCTTTGATTACATGACTGACTGACAATAGTTTATGTGACAGGGCAGGAACATATAGACAGTTTTCTAGTTTAAGTGTTGGTGAAAAATCAATAATGCCTGCTCCCTCAATCGGTACAAGACCACCATCAGCTGTTTGAATTTGTTTTTTTCGGGGTTCAGTAGGAGTATGGAAATCTGAAGCATCTGGTGACATAGTGTCAATAGCTCCACAGTCAAATATCCATAATGTCTCATTTGAGGGTTTATTTTTAGCAATTAGGCCTATGCTAGGTACCTCTTCGCAATTTTTTGTATCCAGGGATACAAAATGAATATTCTCAAAAAACTCGGGGTAAATCTGCAAATTTTCCATGCTTCCATATCCAATTGCAACATTATTATGGGTTCTATGGTCAGTGTCCAAAGAAACAAAGTCTATAAGGTTAGTTTGTAAAATTTCAAAATTCTGAGTCCCTTTCTTAAATTTACCAGGTGTCTCCACATTAAGAACCCTAGGGTTCCCTTTTTGTGTCTCAGTCGCGTCTCTGCCTCCTCCTTTCTGTGATGCTTCGCCTGCCATTCCACCAAATCCAAGAGGCTGGCTGTCTCCCCTAGTGTCGATGGTCCCAAGATCGCCCACTGCGGCGGCGATAACTCCCTTGGTCCTCTTCTTGCTATCTGGCCACCACTCATGGTACCCAATTAGTTTGAAACACTCCTCTCAGTTGTGCCTTGAACCTCCGCAGTGCAAGCATTTAAGACCACTCTTATCATCCTCTCGCTGGAGTGAAGATTTGGCCCCTGTCTTGGCCGTGTCTGACCGGCTTTTGGTGGCGAGGTCGCTCCCTATTCCTGTGGGGTTTAACCCCGATGATGGCTCCCCTTTCATGATCTCTCTCCGGGCTATTTCTCTTCTGATCATCGCATGCGCTTCTTCCACCGTTGGTAGAGGATCTCAATTCAGGAGATCTCTCCTGTCCTTGTCATACCCATCATTTATCCCTGCAAGGAATTGATACAATCTGTTCCTTTGCATTTGCCCATTGTAGATCGTGATATCCTCAGAGCATTTTATGGGATTTGGCATTCTTCTGTCAATTTCCTTCCAGATAGCCAGAAGCTTACTGTAAAAATTCTCGATTGGATCTGAACCTTGCTTCAGGCTATTAACTTTCACAATCAGATCGAAGATCTGTAGACCATCCTGACCACTATTGTACATTGCCTCTATTCCCTTCCACAGATCTCTTGCAGTTGGGTAATCAAGATACTGGTTCACCAAGTCGAATTCTATATTCTCTATGATCCATATGATTACATTGGAATCTGACTGTGCCCATTTGGTATATTCTGGATCGGTGGTTAGTGGTGGAGGGGTTGTGATGTGTCTGAGCCTACCTCTCCCACTGATTGCCAAATACATCAGTCTGGACCATTTAGTATAATTTTGGTTGTTTAGTTTTTCTGAGATACTCACTGTTTGACTTGTTGTATTTTCTGTGGTAGGTTTGGTGTTGTTGATTTGCTGAAACAGTTCCAGTAATTGGCTCACTGGAATAGATTGCTCCATTGATTTTGTTGTAGACGAGCTAACTTCGTTTGACATTTTAAGTAAGTTTCAATGGTAGGTAATGAGCTTAGACAGAAACTAGGTCTAATGACCGAAAGACTGGCTCTAATACCATGATAGCTTTTAGGGTTAAAAAGAATTCTTTTTTCATACCTTTCAATCTGTGAATTACAGAGTTTATATACACAACATATAGAATATTTACAATAATTGCGTTTGATCCTTTCCTTATTTGCTTGATCCAATTTCCTTATTTTTCTGATTCTTGATCCTTTCCTTATTTGCTTGATTCTGATCCTTTCCTTATTTGCTTAATTTGATCCTTTCCTTATTTGCTTGATCCCATTACCTTATTTTCCTGATTCTGATTGATTTCCTTATTCTTACACGTTCTCCGGCTGGCATAGCAAAACGCAAGGAGCTGCAGTATTGTTCTTCGATCGGGAAGGCGCCACTTTTCTTTTGTTTGTGATTTTTCGGTGAAACCAATCAAGAGCTGGCCAAATCACCTCTCATCCCATCGCCAACACCTCAACATCCACTGTTCCTCTCTTTCCTGGCCAAGCTAGCATCGATAGAATGTGATTTGGACAAAGAACCTGATCGTTCAACCCGAAGATTTACAATTTCTGACGTGTTTCTATGACTAGGGTGCTCTCTTGATGATATTTGATCTCGTTCAAATTTTTTTTATCAAGGATTTAAATCCCTAATTAGCTACTATTCGTGTAAATAATTAGTAACTTCAACTTTACTTTATAAATTGATATATGAACTGAATTCCTTTATATAGAAATAGGTAGACTATTGCTTCTAATATAAATTTTTGTGGAGAATCAAGGATTCATTAGGTTGATAGTAGCTAGTTAGCAGTATGCTTGTGTCCTTGACATGTGTTATGAAGGAAACCTTGATTTTTATCATTTCAAATGAACTATAAACTAAAATTTTATAAGGGAATCTATAAGCTAATATGTTTACTACAGATTTTGATTAAGAAATTAGGACGATTGTGATATGGCAGCAATCAATTGAACCATTTGTTAAAATTAGTACCATGATATGAGATATACGATATGGTAAATCAAATTTTTGTTAGTAACTGAATTAACTAGTATATATAGTATGAATTTGAGTTAAAAAAAACCTTGATTTTTTTTAGGCTGGCAGCACCCATTTTAATTGATTACTTGAATTATAGCTTATGGTATGAATATAAGATATTGTGAATCTAAGTTTTTGTTGGGAATGGAGTTAAGGGCCGTGTGTACCGTGTGTATGAGTTCTAATCATAAAATTCTGATTTCCTTAGCTTGGTAGCATCTAGTTATAAATTAAGTTCTCGAGGGGAAACAGGTTAACTATCATATCATGTATGAGTTTAATCAAGAACTTAAGGTTTCTTTGACGTGATGACAGCCTCTAGCCAGAGAAAATCACGGGTTTTGGTTGAACTAAGTCCATGCTTGGTGGTACGAATATGTTTTCATAATTTGTTATTAGTAGTAGAAGTAGGCATGGCCACGGGTTCGGTTCTAACCGGAACCGAACCGTACTGTAGATGAACCGAAATCGGACCGAAACCGGCGGTTCAAGGGCCGGTTAAGGTTCATGTGAATGTTAAAAAATGAACCTGAACCGGCCCAGAACCGGTGGTTAACCAGCGGTTTAGGTCCGGTTCGAACCGGATTCACAAACAAAATTATTTGTTGCTTAAAATTTTTAACAAAAAAATTTATATAGTTGATTTGATTTGTGGTGAAAAGAAAAACAGAATGATACATAATTTCTAAAAAGTAGTGAAAAAAAACAACATCATTAAATCATTTGACTTAATTGGTAGAAAAAAAAGGTTCAAACTAGCCGTTTGAACTATGCTCATTTGTAAAAAGAAAAAAATTATGTGTAAAAAAAATAGGTTCAAACGGCTAGTTTGAGGTGGCATTTAATTTTTTTATTTTTGGTAAATAAATTTTATTCATTTTTAATCATTTATTTATTTATTTATTTACTGTAATTTACTAAATTATCTAAAAATATAGCTGTTATTTTTCTGTTATAAGGGACAATTTGAAAAACTAATAAATGAGAAACATTTATAAATATGATGAGTTGATGATTTTTTATTTCACAATCAATTATATCCTAACTCTTCTCTTATTCTCAATGAAAATACTCTCAAATTTCCATAGTTCATTATTTTTTCTATTGTTTTATTTTCCTTAATATTGGAATTATCTATTGTTTATTTTTTATTTTCTTACATCTAATTCCAAATTCTTTCTCTAATCTCAAATTTTTCCATTCATAAATTTACTTCATTTGATTTTTTAAATAATTTTCTTAGTATTTGAAAATAATAATTTCCAACTCATTCCATTAATTTTATATTCCATTTATAGTTTTTTATATTAGTAAATTAGCAAAAGTTGTAAATTTAATGTAATAATAGTTCTAAGTTAGTTAATAGAAGTTTTTCTTTTAAAATTTATAATAATTCATTTAGTTAATAAAATTTAAACATTTTAAAATTATTATTTATTCATGAATTCGGAATCAAAATTTTATTATTTTTTTAAAAGTTTGCGTAATGCCGGAACCGAATTGGAACCGTAATTTGAACCGTCGGTTCACCGGAACCGTGCTGAACCGTGCCGGAACCGGAACCGGACTGGAATTGAAGGTTCAAGGGTCGGTTCCGGTTTAAAATTTTAAACATCTCGAACCGGCGGTTCACTGAACCGGCCATGCCTAAGTAGAAGTTCTAATGGTCAAAATAGAATAAAAATGCAAATTGTTTTGTAATAGCAGCATGTATTTTGTTAATCTCATGACCTGTAGCTTTTAATATGAGTATATGAAGTGGTAATCAAGTTCTTAAATAGGAAAATGTGTTAAGCAACTCATTAAGTGTAAATTTTAATAAAAGACCTAAGGTTCCCTTAGTATGGCAGCAGCTAGTTGAGCCATCTACATTTGGCTTTAACTTAATGAAAAGGAGATAGTATTGTATATTTAAATTTGGATAGAGAATGAACAAGCTAAGTGAATAGAATATGGATTTTAAATATAAATTTAGAATTCTATTATTATAACTGTTTACATGTTACTCTATTGTTGAGCTTTGAAGATGATGAAATGAAAATTGATGCACAAATGAATAGACATAAATTCATCGTCAATATAAACAATAAGAAATTGAGGAAAGGTGAACTCACGTGTAGCCTGTGGAGTAAATTAACTATAGGAATATATTTTAGTTTAGTATTAGACTTAAATAATTATTATTTTATTTCAGTATTTAGTAGAAACATTGTTTCAGTTTCATGTTTAATTTTGAATAATGGATTTATATTTTTGCTATTAAGAACTATGCTTGTTCTTTTATAATAAAGAAATTTTTCATAGCTAATCTCATTTGATCTTCAAAATCTAAAAAACCAAGCTCAAGAAATTTTTTTTTTCAAAACCATATCATGGTCTAATTTTCGTAACAAGTTACTAGATTAAAATTAATCCAATGGATTATAATTAAAAAATCAATATCTAACAACATAAAATTATTTCTATATCAATACAGAATATTATCATTCTCCACCATATACGAAACGTCTTTCTCCACATTATACATGGGCCCTGCATTGCAACTCTTTTTCAATTAAAATAGTGCCGTGTTTATCATTCTCGAAGTTGAAAAATGACACATCTTCGCCACCGTCTCACATCCATCCTCGGCCACCGCTTCTCCTCATCCTCCGCCGCCAGAAAGAAGGTGCCCATTCTCTATGAAAGCCCAGAAATCAATGACCAAAATCGGAAAGACGTCGTGACACTACAGCTCCTTTCGTGGGGAAAAGGTGCTTCTGGCCAGCTTGGTGGCGGCATCGAAGAAGTACGACTATACCCAGTTCCAGTGGCCAATCTTCAGGTATTACCGTCCTCTTTCAGGCTCTCTCCGACCCCAGGCCAACTTCTTCTCAGAGATAACAAAATCAGAGATAACAAAGAAGTAATTGAAGTGGGAATTTCTTGTGGATTATTTCACTCTGCATTGCTTATAGATGGTAATTTCTGGATTTGGGGAAAAGGGGATGGGGGACGTTTGGGCTTTGGACACGAGAATCCTGCGTTTGTTCCTACGCTAAACCCTAATTTGGATAGCGTTCGGTCTATTGCTTTGGGTGGTATTCATTCTGTTGCCCTCACTTCCTTCGGCCAGGTCTTTTCATGGTCAGTACTTTTAATAGCGTCCTTTTATGAACTTGAATTGTAAAATATATTTTTTAACTCCCTATAGAAAGTTTTGATCTTTTTACTCTACGAAGAAATCAATTGTAAGTTCTGATGTTTATGCAAGTAGTGCTTGACACTAGGAAGTATTGGCTGTATTGTTATTGACGAGTTGCATGTATCTATTTCACTATATTGACCTGACTACGAAGTCGGTATACATAACTTGATAGTGTTGTGTCATTAAAATTGAAGTCTGCAGGGGTTATGGTGGTTTTGGTGCACTGGGACATTGTGTTTATCACAGAGAGCTGCTTCCTAGATTAGTTGAAGGCACTTGGAACGGAAAAATAAAGCATATTGCCACTAGTGGCACGCATAGTGCTGCTGTTACTGAATCAGGTTAGTAAATCTTTTCTTGTTCGTGTACTGAAAATAAGGATTTTAATTCTCTATGCAACCTACAAAGTTCACCTGTTAGGCATGAAATGGCCATGGCTTTTACAGTAGCAATTTGGCGATGCTTCACTCTGTTGATTTCAGTAATCATTTGGATGTAGGGGAACTTTATACATGGGGACGGGATGAAGGCGATGGTAGGTTGGGCCTTGGCCCTGGGCGGGGCCCAAATGAAGGGGGTGGACTTAGCATCCCTTCCAAAGTCAAAGCATTGCCTGTTCCTGTTGCTTCTGTTTCCTGTGGTGGTTTCTGTACAATGGCGTTGACGGAGGATGGGCAGGTTTGGAATTGGGGAGGTAAGGATGTTACTTCCTTTTGCGTGAACTTTATGTTCTTTTTCCTTTTCTGTATTGCAATATAGATTCAAGTATTTTGATTTAATTTTGAAGAAAATCTTACGCACTAACTGTTGATTCAAATTCTTGCAAAAATCAAAAAGGTTATTGAATTTTCAATTGGTTGGATTAATTTTTCTCCATGGTCAAATAATATCATGTCCTTACAGTCATCTTGTTTTCTGTAAATAGCATAGTTATCTTATTGTGGAGGATGTTTTTTCTTTTTCAAATTGCTTCCAATAACTTTGGGGAAGGGTGGAAAGATGGAGGGCAAGGGTAGGAAAAAAGGCACCTTCCCGCTTGTAAGTCAATTACTGACTTTCAAGACAGCAAATCACAACTTATTTGCTGTAAATCGTGTATATGTTTTTTTATGTGGGTTGCAACATTTCTTATTAAGTCATTTTCTTCTTCCTCTTCCTTTTCTTTCTTTTTGTCTCTCTTTATCTTTTGAAATAGTGCTTTCTTGATTTTAGATTATACCTTAGATTCTTAATCTTGACTCTTGTCAATGAATCAAATATTATGCTAGGCGTCATTTGCTTCCGGGAGTGATTTTGTTGTGGCAAATGCCCTGTTCTTAATGTGCACTTCACTTCAAAATATATAGGGGCCCCACTTATGTGCAAAAATAAAATTCTTAGGCTTGCAACCATAAGGGCATAAGTTTAAACCCCTTTAGAGTAGCTAATTTATTTCATTGTGTATATCTTAGGACTGTCTCCTCTTTCTTTTTCGTTGACCCCAAATTCAATGAAATTATAACTGGGAAATACCTTGCTGCTTTGAGATCTTTCATTTTTTAGGTACAATTAAATGTTTGGATTTAGTTAGTAGAAACACAATCATTTGTTTAAAAGAAAAAGGAAGGAAATGCATTACTTTTAGATAAACGAGATGCTGCTGTGAGTTTTATTTTATTTTATTTTCTAAATCGAGGCAGAAAATTGTTAAGATCTAATATATGAATATGAATGTTAACTGGTGTGATCTGTTGATGCATTGCTAATTTTCAGAGCTGGAATAAATTTTTATTTGCTTCACATTTTTTATGATATTGAATAAACAAGTCTAATTTTAGCATTTTTATCTTTTACTCAGCAAATTCAAACTATGAGCTTGGAAGAGGTGACAAGGCTGGTGGCTGGAAACCAAAACCGATTCCTAGTCTTGAAGGGGTTCGTATCATTCAGATAGCAACTGGTGGATATCATTCTCTTGCTTTAACTGGTAAATGACTGCAAAATCTCATCATTAAAGCAAGACGTCCAAAGTTTTTCATCTATTTCTTTTCTGCTCCATTTGACTTTGCTGCCTTTTTTGTCTAGCATAATTTAATACTTTCATGGTTCCTTCTTGGTCATTATATCAGATGAGGGGAAAGTTCTTTCATGGGGCTTTGGTGGACATGGCCAGCTGGGCCACCCTTCAATTCAAAACCAAAAAACACCAGCAGTAATTGAGGCTTTAGCTGATCAACATATTGTTTATATTGCTTGTGGAGGTTCATCTTCAGCAGCTGTAACTGGTAAGATTGATGTGATCTAAGTAACCTTTTCTCTTCACTTCTAACACATTCTATTAGTTGATATTATCTTACCATATTGTGAAAATTTGAAGTACTGTGCTTTCATTTATCTTCATCAGCCTTAGATTGGTTAGACTGAAATCTTATATCTTAAGAATAATTGGTCACTTGCATTTAGTTGTGTTGGAGTCGGTTGCTAGTTGCAGAGTTGGGACAAGTTTAAGGAATTATAGTCACTTTGCATTGAAGTTCCTAAAGCTGAATTTTTTTTTATTCAATTTCATGTCCTTATAAAGTGCTGTTTTTGATTTTGAGCAGAAAAAGGGAAGTTGTATATGTGGGGAAATGCCAGAGACTCTCAATTAGGTGTTCCTGGTCTGCCAGAGGTACAGCCATGTCCTGTTGAGGTCAGGTTTCTAATGGAGGATGATGGCTTGGGACCCCATAACGTGCTGTCTGTCGCTGTTGGCGCATCTCATGCAATGTGTTTGGTTTCAAGATGAAGATGCTAAAAATAGAATCAATCGTATGGCTGTAAGATGCAGACTCTGCAAGGCTACGGAGGATGAATCGAAACCATTGATGATCTGAGTCGAGAATGATTAGTAAATGAGAAGTTTTGCATAGACATATTGGAGCTTCTTGTGGTTTTATCTCCATAATGTCATTTAACGCAACTCTATTCTTTCTTGTAAGTTTCTATTGCCTGTGTTTCTTACAGGTATAATTTTTTTTCAGCCGAAAGCAGATTACATGTTTCTCACCACAGGTGGAGAACTTGAGTTCCTTCCTTTTATGAATTGGAAGAGAGAATTGATGCAGAAAACTTTAGAAGTGATGAAATTTGATTGTTAAAGTTTCTTTCTACAAAGATGAAGAAATGGCTACAATGTAAATTGATATGATGTCCTTGGCTCTAATATCGAACTTTTATACACATGCATTCATTTTAAAAGGGGAATTGTTAAGGCAGACCGAAAGGCGTGAAATGGGAAAGTGAAAAGAACAAACACAAAGGTGAAACCTTTGCCTCTTTTGCCTTTAATGTTTAGATTAAAACAAAAGAGAAGCATAAATCTTAGATTCTTTGCTCCCTATTTTAACTCACTGTCAGGTCCTCCCATTTGAAAGTTAGACTTTCAGCCCATAGTGTATTTAATTGTTGAATTGCTGACTTTTTGAGTGGAATGATCCTATGATGAGCTTAAGCAAATGTCAAGAATTTTAGAGAAATTTATTAAACACGAGAGATAAAGATGTTAATTAGGATATAAGTTACGGACGTAAATGTATTTTTTTTCCTACCAACGATTGCCTTTTTAATCTCTTGAAAGTTGATATAAGGTAATCACAAATTTCAAAGTAAGATTAATTGAAAAAAGGGAGTGGATATACCTCATGAGAAGTTAAAATAAATAAATAACCCATCTCATATTAATTACATATATAATCATTTATTGAACAAATAATGATGCCAAAATAAAAATTCTCTACATTCACTGTCTGGTTTTTATTGATCACATTGTTGAAAAGCAAGCAACAAGGAGAGTAGGTTAATGGCTTATTGCCATCTCTTTCTTCTTTCTTGATAGCTTGTTCATTATATTATACGTTTCTCTCTCTCTCTTATATATATATATATATATATATATATATATATATATATATATAAAACAACTGTCCTAACTAACAATTCCATAACCTATAGTAATAATGAAATTGTAATTTTTGCGCTGCAACCAAGTTTAATACAATGTACTATGTTCCTTAAAAAAATGATTGACATGTGAAGCACATAAACCTAAGGCCTAGAAAATCAAATTTCAATTTTTGCTTCACAAGTCAATCGTTTTTTTTAGGGCCTTGAATCATGCAACTAGGCTTATAATCCCCTCGATCAAGCATGAATTTGCATGAATCTCCATATCCACAGTAACCAGTTTCTTTATAATCCTTACATATGTCGGGTTGATAATCAAACCTTGCGGACACCCTAATGTGAGCAGAAGCCCTAAGGGGGCCATGAGAACCGTTTGCTCTCTTCTAAAGCCAGCTTTATAATCAGTATAGCCATTTATTCCTTTATACAACTTTTCATTCCTAGAGGCTGGATTTTTACACTTTAAAGCCTCCTCTGCTTGCTTAAGAGCCCTCTCACGAATGGCCTGACATCTTTTGAGAACTCAGTCTCAGTTTCTAGAGTTGCTGTTGCCTTACTGTCATGTTGAACTTGAATTTCCTTTGAAGACTCAGATTGAAAGATCGGTCTATCAGATTCCACATCTGATTCAGTGGCCTTGGACTTGTCGGAAGGTTTAGAAGAAAAGTATAGCTTATTATTGTCATATTTTGGAGCTTTTTTCTGATTGTGCAGCAAAAAGCTTTCTGAATCCTTATCTTCATCTTCCTCAGTTGTTTTCTTTCTTATATCCTTGTTCTTTAGTGGCTTCTTGAAGAATTACACACTGCAAATGCCCAAGACATCAAAGGCATTACTTATATTACCATAGCTGAAAAAAAAAAACAGCAAAAAAGAAAAAATTTAAAAGAGGGAGAAAACAAAGAAAGAGATAAAGCTCCAAGGTATACACCTGGTGCAGGTTGTTGGGATTCACCTAAATCAGCCATCTTCAGATGTGGAAGGAAAATTATAAGCAGGACTATATGAGATCTAGTGGAAAAGCACTCCTTTATAACTCTGAAAATAAATAGAAACACTACATCAGCCCCAAACACAATATAATTTCATAAAACGAGAAGACAACTACAGTGCAAATAGATTCATTAAATAAAACAGCACCAACGACCTTGCTTGGATATATAATATATCCATACTTTTGCTTTCAAGAACTCTCACAATATAAAATGCAAAAGCATAATAGTAGTAATGAATAAACCATTAGCCATCTAAAGGTTTTTAAACAATACATTAACACCATCGTTCTTCTCATTTTGAAACAAAGCATAAAAATTACATTTAATTAACCAAAACAAGCCCATAGAGATCATTTAGAACATGGGCTTAACAATTCCAATCTGTTGACTTGTTGTAATAAGCTTAGTTTATCTTAACCCAACTTAGGAAAATTTCAGATTCAACCGTCTTCTTTAGGCTAAATCATTAAAAATATCCCAAATTTTGTGGTTAATTTTAATTCTAGCATAAATTCAACTTTCTTTTTCTAGTATCTTGAATTTCAACTTTAATTATAATAGCACCATAATCTCAAATTGTACTCTCAATTTAATGAATAAAATATTATTTTCATGGGATCCATACTCTTTCTGATGGTCAGGTTAATCGGCCGTTGCTTATAAGTAAATAAGTATTTTATATTTATTTATATAAATATTAAAATAAAAAATAATATATTCATCTTAAAAATAAAATAGTTTTATTTATTTATATATAGTATAAGTAATCATTCCCTAAAAATAAAATTAGACTGTAATGAATAACACATATTTTTAGAAGAGATCTGACTTAATTATAATTTCAATAAACCCTAACTGAAATTCTATGATTAAAAAATGGCAAAACAAAAACTTAAATTAATATTCTGTGCTTATAACTAACTAAAATTTATTATTTTACTCAGATTTTTATGAATTTATATTTCTAACCAATATTAGTTATTGTGTCGTTAAACAATGAAGTTTTGGTTAATCTAACCATGAGAGAGAGTATAAGTCCAACAAAAATAATATTTATTCATTAATTTGAAATCATGGTGGTCTTGTAACTAAAGTTGAAATTCAGAGTAATAGGAGAAGAAAGTTGAAATTAGGATACAATTAATTAAAATTGGTAGCAAAGTTTGAGATTTTTTTTAATGATTTAGCATCTTCTTTAAATAAGAGTTACAGCAAACTTACCTCGGTACAAGCTTTCAAAATTCCTTTTCCTTATCAAAGTCAGAACTCATCAAAAAATCCTAAAGCACTTCAAATATCTCCATCACTTCTGAATGCTGATTTTTTTTTTTATTTTAACCCGAAACTTATTGACCCGTCTAATTCAGATTTGTACCTAATATGCCCATAAAAGGGGAGTGAAACGTTCCATCTCGAGTGTTTAAAGGGACTTCATATCCAGAACTCGAATGCGAGATCTCTATTTACGAGAAAATGAAATCTCTTTCATTCGATCTCAACTTTCGGGGTACTTCTCAATCGTAATTTTAGTGCAAAGGCACTTCCTACTAATTATTTATAAAAACGAAAAAAAAAAAAAAGGCTTCACTAAAATTGCTAGTTCATTGGCAATTTCACTGAGTGCATGTTACTGAAATATTTTTGCACAATTCTATTGGTGATTTCAGAGCACTGTAAACTAAGGATACTTGTAGCCAATATTATTTTTTAATTTCTTTCAGAATCACATTAAGTTGGCAATCGTTTTTTCTTTTTGATTCACAGGGAGATCTATGTTGGTGGTGATGTGCCCACTCAATTGGGATCCACAGTTTGAAAAGAAAAAAAATAAAGAGAAAAAAAAAACATTCTGTTTGAAAAAGCAAAAGGTTGGTTGCCAACCATTCAAAGGTCGGCAACCAACTACGAAATTAATGGAGAGCCGTGTGTAACAAACACACGACTCTCTCATTCCCTCTCCTATTTAGGAGAGGATGTTTCTCAGTTTAGATGTACCAACAAAACGCGAGAGAAGAATTAGAGAGTTCAGTTTTAAGAAGGGTTCTTAAAATGAAGGGTTTAGAAAATAGTGAAGATTATTAAGGTGTTTTTGGGAAACACTTGTGAGTGCCACTATTTTGTATTACTCTCTTTGTAAGCCTACTATTTTTAATAGTGAAAGAAAAATATTCGGAGTTGGTCCCGTGGACGTAGCCCTAAATAGTTGAGGGTGAACAACGTAAATTTCTGTGTCCCAATTTTAATTTTTCCGCTGCTTAATTATTCTAGTAATTTTATTTCCGGTATCCTAACAAGTGATACCAGAGCCTGGTTCAGCTGGTCAGATAGCAGTACCGGATCCGTGGATATATTTTGAAAATAAATATACCACGAAGACGAGAAAATTACGACGAGTCCATTGGTGCAGTCCGCTCGGAAAGACGTTGCAAAATCGACTTAGTAATGAATAGTAAAATAGTAACTCAAAGTTGATGGTGAATAGTTACTATTGGCTTGCTGAGCCCGTCACTGTTAAGCCCAGCACTATTACGTATAGTACTATTCATGTATACAGGTACTATTCAAGTATAGTACTATTTACGTGTACTATTGCTATTCTCGTATACTGTTACTATTCACATATATGGTTACTATTTACTCAAAAGTTATGGAAGCTAGAACGAGCAAAATGATCAGTTTAAATGGCGCAAATTACCATATATGGAGAAATAAAATGAGAGATCTCCTTATGGTAACCAAAATGCATCTACCCGTGTTTGGTTCAAGCAAACCGGAAGACAGACTGATGAAGAATGGGCTTTCGAGCATGAACAAGTTTGTGGTTATATTCGACAATTTGTCGATGATAATGTGTACAACCACATCTGTAACGAGACTCACGCCAGAACATTATGGGACAAGCTTGAACAGCTATATGCCTCAAAATCCGGCAACAACCAATTATTTTGTTTGACGAAGCTGATGAATTTCAAATGCCAAGAAGGTACTTCTGTAGCAGATCACTTGAGTGAAATGCAGGCGACTATTCACCAGCTGTCAAATATGGGCATAAAATTTGATGACAAAATCCTCGGCCTTATGGTGCTTGCCTCCTTACCAGAGTCTTGGGAGACTCTGAAGATATCAATAACAAACTCTACACCACATAGTGGAGTTAGCTGGGAATTTGTTAAAAATGCTGTTTTGAATGAAGAAATGAGACGTAAAGCACAGAATCCTTCTTCATCTCAGTTAGACATTTTTTTAGCAGATGCTAAAAGAAATAACCAGCCCAGAGGGAGGAGCCAATCTAGAAGTTCAATTAGAAGAGATAAGAGCAGGGGTAAATCAAACAAATTTGCTAATATTGTGTGCCATCATTGTGGGAAGAAGGGGCACATTAAAAGGTATTGCCGGAAGTTCAAAAGTGATCAGGAGAAGATCAAAGGCAAAGCAAAGAAAGAAGAAAGCAGTGATGATGAAGCCAATGTCATTGCTGAGTTCCAACTGTTCATTGAAGACATTATCAATCTTGCAACCCAGGAGACCAGTTGGGTAATTGATAGTGGGGCTACACTTCACGCAACATCTCGAAGAGAGAATTTTTCATCTTACACACCAGAAAATTTGGGTGTGGTCAAGATAGCAGACGGCAAACTGTTGAAAGTCGTCGGTAAGGGAGACATTTGCCTGGAGACAGAAAATGGTTCGAGATTAATTTTAAAAGATGTTGTGCATGTACCAGCATGCATTCAAACTTAATCTCGGTTGGCAGACTTGATGATGAAAATTTCTGTAGCACCTTCAGAAATGGACAGTGGAAGCTCACAAAAGGTTCCATGGTGATAGCGAATGGAAGGAAAGACCCAAAGCTGTACGTAATGCATGCGAAGCTCTCCCAAGATGCCTTTAATGTAGCGAAGGATGACAGTACAATTGAATTGTGGCATAAACGACTAGGTCACATGAGTGAGAAAGGAATGACAACTCTGGTTAAAAACAACATGCTATCTGGATTGGATAAAGTCCATTTAGAGAAATGTTCTGATTATATGGTAGGAAAGCAGAATAGAGTAGCTTTCAAGATTTCTCAGCCTTCTAGAATGAAGAATGTGTTAGATCTGGTACATTCAGATCTATGTGGACCATTGATAATGTCATATGGTGGAAATCGATACTTCGCAACATTTATTGATGACCATTCTAGGAAGACCTGGGTGTACACTTTGAAGTCTAAAGATCAAGTTTTAGATGTTTTTAAACAATTTCTAAACTTGGTTGAGCGACAAACAGGCAAGAAGCTGAAGTGCATCAGAACAGATAATGGTGGAGAATACACTGGGCCATTTGATGCTTTCTGCAAAGAGCGTGGTATTCGACATCAAACAACACCTCCCAAGACGCCGCAACTGAATGGTTTGGCTGAGAGGATGAACAGAACTTTGATGGAGAGAGTCAGATGTTTACTCTCACATGCAAAGTTGTCTAAAAGATTTTAGGGTGAAGCTCTTCTTACAGCAGTTCATCTTATAAGTTGTTCACCTTGTGTTCCTCTTCAGTATGATACTCCAGAAAGAGTATGGTCAGGAAAGGATGTTTCCTATGATCACTTGTGGGTGTTTGGTTGCAAAGCATTTGTGCATATTCCTAAGGATGAGAGGTCTAAGCTTGATGTCAAGACTCGACAATGTGTATTCATTGGTTATGGTCAAGATCAATTTGGCTATAGATTTTTTGATCCACTCCAGAAAAAGATGATAAGAAGCAGAGATGCTGTATTTGTTGAAAATCAGACTATTGAAGATGTTAAAAAGACTCAGAAGCAAGTTGCCGATAGATCTGAAGATGATTCAACAGATGTCCAAATAGTTCCTCTAGCAACAGAACAAAGAGAAGTTGGAGATGAAGAAACTATTCCACAAGAACAAGAGCCAGAGCTAGAAAATCCAGAAATTCCTCATCAGAATGAACCAGAAGATGATTTTGATGGTGTTCCTGTTCAGCCACCAGCACCAGAAGGTTCTCAAACATTAAGAAGGTCTAGTAGAGTCAGACAACCATCTACTAGATATTCAGCAAATGAATATGTATTGATGACTGACGGGGGAGAACCTGAATGCTTTGAAGAAGCAATGGAAAGTGAACACAAAAGGAACTGGATTGAAGCCATGCAAGATGAAATGAAATCCTTGCATGAGAATAAAACATTTGAGTTGGTAAAGTTGCCCAAAGGCAAGAAAGCTTTGAAAAACAAGTGGGTGTTCAGGATCAAGCAGGAAGAACACAGCTCCCAACCATGATTCAAAGCTAGACTGGTTGTGAAAGGATTCAATCAAAGAAAGGGTATTGATTTTGATGAAATCTTTTCACCAGTTGTGAAAATGACATCCATTCGGACAGTGCTCGGAATGGCCGCCAGTTTTAATTTGGAAATCGAGCAAATGGATGTAAAGACTGCCTTCCTACATGGAGATTTGGAAGAAGAAATATACATGGAGCAGCAAGAGGGTTTCATAAAAAAGGGGAAAGAAGATTATGTTTGTAAACTGAAGAAGAGCTTGTACGGCTTGAAGCAGGCACCAAGACAGTGGTACAAGAAGTTTGAGTCTGTCATGAGGGAGCAAGGTTACAAAAAGACCACTTCAGATCACTGTGTCTTCGCAAAGAAATTCTCTGATGATGACTACATTATTCTCTTGCTCTATGTAGATGATATGTTGATTGTTGGTCAGAATTCTGTCATAATTAATAGCTTGAAGAAACAGCTAAGTAAGTCTTTTGCTATGAAAGACTTGGGACCAGCAAAGCAGATTCTTGGTATGAAGATTACGAGAAATCGAAGAACCAAGAAATTATGGTTGTCACAGGAGAAGTACATTGAGAAAGTACTTCAAAGGTTTAAAATGGAGAATTCTAAAGCGGTTAGTTGTCCTCTTGCTAATCACTTTAAATTAAGCTCAAAACAGTGCCCTTCTACCGATGGGGAGAAGGAAGAGATGGAAAAGATCCCATATGCTTCAGCAGTTGGAAGCTTGATGTATGCTATGGTTTGTACACGGCCGGATATTGCTCACTCAGTCGGAGTAGTGAGTCGGTTTCTTTCAAATCCTGGAAAGGAACATTGGGCTGCAGTAAAATGGATTTTCAGATATCTTCGAGGTACGACCAAAGTATGATGTTTATGCTTTGGAGATGAGAAGCCAGTATTAGTCGGTTATACCGATGCAGATATGGCTGGGGATGTTGACTCGAGAAAGTCCACATCAGGGTATCTAATCATATTTGCAGGGAGAGCTGTGTCATGGCAGTCAAGATTACAGAAGTGCGTTGCTCTATCAACAACTGAAGCAGAATTCATAGCACTAACAGAAGCATGCAAAGAGTTGATGTGGATGAAGAAGTTCTTGAATGAACTCGGAATTCATCAAGAACGATATTTGATATTCTGCGATAATCAGAGTGTGATTCACCTTGGGAAGAATTCCTCCTTTCATTCAAGATCAAAGCACATTGATGTTGGATATCATTGGATCAGGGATGTACTGGAGATGAAGCAGTTACAGCTTGAGAAGATCCATACAGATGAAAATGGATCAGATATGTTAACGAAGATTCTTCCAAAAGACAAGTTTGAATATTGCCGATTAGCTGCAGGGATGATGGAGAGTTTGGATGACATCCCCACTTGAGCGTGCAGGGGGAGATTTGTTGGTGGTGGTGTGCCCACTCAAGTGGGACCCACACAGTTTGAAAAGAAAAAAAATAAAGAGAAAAAAAAAACGTGCTGTTTGAAAAAGCAAAAGGTTGGTTGCCAACCATTCAAAGGTCGGCAACCAACTACGAAATTAATGGAGAGTCATGTGTTACAAACACACGGCTCTCTCATTCCCTCTCCTATAAATAGGAGAGGATGTTTCTCAGTTTAGATGTACCAACAAAACGCGAGAGAAGAATTAGAGAGTTCAGTTTTAAGAAGGGTTCTTAAAACTAAGGGTTTAGAAAATAGTGAAGATTATTAACGTGTTTTTGGGAAATACTTGTGAGTGCCACTATTTTGTATTACTCTCTTTGTAAGCCTACTGTTTTTAATAGTGGAAGAAAAATATTCGGAGTTGGTCCCGTGGACGTAGTCCTAAACAGTTGAGGGTGAACCACGTAAATTTCTGTGTGTCCCAATTTTAATTTGTCTGCTGCTTAATTATTCTCGTAATTTTATTGCCGGTATCCTAACAATCTAATGGGGCAAAGAAATATTGTCCGTAGAAAAAAAACAATCAGATCACATTTGATTGGTTACGTATTTTTTAATTACATCTTTATAGGAATAAACTAAAAAAAGAAATAATTCTTATTTTGTCTCCATATTCTAGCATCATTAACTACTTCATTTAAATGTTTAATTCTGTCCAATTATTATATCCTCCCATCTATTTTTTATATTTTTTTCATTAAGAACCTTAAGAATAATATTTTATTGAAATAAATTATTTTGTCCTTATTTTGAGAAATAGGCTATTTTATCTTTAAAAAATAAAAGTATAAAATAGTTATATTTTGACAAAATACATGGAAAAATAGTAATTATATATATATTATTTAACGGAAAAGTAGAAAAAAATAGACAGAGGGATAATATAATTGGACAGAATTAAATATTAAGTATACAATCATCTTATTTTGGAAATGTAGGAATGAACTAGTTAATCATACCAAAATATAAGAAAAAATAATAATTATTGAAAAAACTCCAGAAAAAAAAGTTAAAATTAATGTCTCTATTTTGTAAATAATAAATATATATTTTTTTCATTTAATTCTAATCTTAGGATAAATTGTTATAACAAATTTATTAAATTGAGATTTAATAATTATAAAAAAAAAATTAAAAGGGAAATGCTTGTAGCTCCAACATGTGCAGCTAGCTTCCAATTTGAAGTGATGCTGAGCAGGAGATGACTCAAAAGTTATTGTTCTTTTATTTTCTTTTTATTTTTTTTTTTCAAAAAAGAAGACCCAAGAGTTTCATTTGACGGGCCCTAATAGGATGTAATGTAATGCAATCAAACGAACTTAGCTATTATAAGTTAGAAATTTTATTTGATTGTATTATGTTACATTCAATTACGGCTTATCAAACAGTATCCAATAGTTATCTATAGATATTTTAATTTATTTTTTAAAGCAAGGATATAATAGAAATCAATCAAATAATCCGAGTATTTATCTTGTTAGAAATCATTTGCTTTTATACTAAATCTTTAAAATTTATACTTATTTAATAACTAAATTTTAATTTCAATTGGAGATTGGAAGGTTATGATGGTAATGGATTTTAGGTTCCTAAAGGGAAAGGATTGAAAAAATTGCTAATAAAGATAAAGGGAGAAAAGCATGGAAAACTTGGAAATGGTATTATACTTTTTCCACCTATTTAACAAATGAACCAAATATAAATTAACTAAAAGTTATCGTAACATTAATTTAACAATTTGATTTTTCAAATGAGGTCTAGAGCTCGACTCTCATGAACCGCTTAGTGGATTGATTTAGTAATACTCATGGAGAAAACTTTACTCTGAATGGACCAACCCAACTCACTTTGTGATCATACCCCTATAAATTAAGATGCTCCAATTAAATTCTAAATAAATAATCGTTACTATTAAACTAGTCATGGTCACCATTAGATTTCAATTTAGCATTTGGCTAAAATCAAATCAATCAAATTATTGTTTTTTTTTTTTCAGTTTCAAAATACCAATTAAAATTTAGGCAAATATTTTTTCTAAAAAATAATTTTGAAAAATTAAATGGTTTTGGAAACAAACAAAGAAGCCCCAAAATTTCTGACAAGTGGAGAATCTTGGGAGTCGGTGAGTGTGGCTACCAAACTGGGCATGACAGCTCAGCTCTGAGTCGATAGATTGGGAAAGACATTTAACTTAATATATAAACTCTGACTTGGTAGACCAAGACTCTTCTGGTCTTGATTGGCAGAAAATGACACTGCACTGCAATTTAACCTTTCTTTGGACTTCCATCAGCCACAGCTTTATCATTATTATTATTTTTATTTTCACTTTTCCAAGTTTGTGGAGCCGAAAGTACGTGGCAATCCACAATGCTAAATACACCTCTGCTAATAATATAATACTAACTT
The DNA here is from genome assembly GCF_041381405.1 of Jatropha curcas. NCBI lineage: Eukaryota > Viridiplantae > Streptophyta > Magnoliopsida > Malpighiales > Euphorbiaceae > Jatropha > Jatropha curcas. The sequence continues at coordinate 2,438,394 of NC_143154.1, forward strand.
TGGTTAAATATATAAATTTATTTTAAATTTTATTATTCTCGATTTTTATTTTGATTTATTAAACACTTTAATTTGTAAAATTACACTTATTAAATATTTTAATTTTATTTTATTAAATACTTCAATTTTATTTTATTAACACTTCAATTTGCAAAATTAGATCAATTACACTCATTAAAAAGTTGAAATTTACAAAAATTATTTTTCAAAAAGTTCATGCTAACTATATATCAAGTTGATATTTTACAGATAAAAAGAAAAAATTTTATAAATTATTGATTTTAATGTCGAAGAGTGTGTAATATTATTAAAATTTACAAATTCAAGTGCTTGATAGGTCATCCACAAAGTTCAGGGGCCACAAGATTAAAGTTAGAAAGTTCATGGGTGAATTTTATCTTTATAATGTCTTACGTGACATTTATAATATCTTATGTCTTTTTTTTAGGAGAGAGAATTGAACTCAGTGACTTTTTTTATCATATGAGTATCTCTATCTTAGCCATCTAAATTAATGTCTCATTCGCGAAATAAAATAATGTTCGATGTTGAAATATTTATATATAATATAATTTTTTATTTTATCCAATAAAATTTAAAACTTTTTTATCATATGAGTATCTCCATCTTAATCATCTAAATTAAGGTCTCATTCGCGAAATAAAATAATGTTTCATATTGAAATATTTATATATAATATCCAATAAAATTTAGATTTAAATAGAAAATTAATATGACCAATTAAAATTAAATTATCTTTATTTTTTCAATCAATCAAATTAAAATCCTTGTTGATATTTGAAACAACCCGGATTTTTATTTTCAAAACATTTTCCAATTAAATTTAATGAATCGACAGCCTGTAAATTTATTTCAATATTTTAATGCGAATACTGTGATAAACCGAATCGAAAAAGCGATTGAAAACTTTGAAAACCAATTGAAAACCAAAGGCTTGGGCCGAATCGAACCGGTTCAACCCAAACAATCTAGAATCATCTCCTTCCCTTTTTTTTCTTCTCATCAACACTCACTCCCTCACCATTTTTGTGCCACTAGTCCACCACTGACACTGCCATCAGCACACTGCCAGTGCCACCACCTCCTCCTCTCTTCTTCTTCTTCTTCTTCTTCTTCTTCTTCTTTCTTTCTTTTCTTTTCTTTCTTTCTCTTTCTTTTTCCCTGCGCCTACGACTCCGTTGCTGGCAGAAGCAGATCGCGCCTCCACCAGCTCGAGCGTAGCCATAGCGCCACTACCTCTCCTCACCGCCGCTCGCCGTTCTTCACAGCCTCCATCTAGCGAGCACCGTAGACAGGAGCAGCGCCTCAGCTCAGTTGCAGCTCCAGCGCGTCTCCGACCACCAGGAGCATATCTGTCGCGCTTGCAGTTGCGCCGCCAGCTGCTCTGTCATGGCCCAGCCCATGGTCAATATTGTCCGCTTTGGGGCTCCAGCCCGTACGAGTACCCCCTCACGGTTTTGTTTTCAGGCAGGCTTTGCAACCCGCCCAAAAGGCCTCTTCCAGAGTGCGCAGCCCAATGGTCGATATTGTCCGCTTTGAGGAGTTGATAACTACATTCCCTCTCACGGTTTTGTTCCTTTGGGAGTTGATAACTACATTCCCCAAAGAAGGCCTCAACCATGTTCTGGAACCACCCCTCTTATGTACAGGACCACCCCCTCGTACTTAACCGATGTGGGATTTGCCTAAGGTGTGCTGGCCTTGCCACATACACCCCCCCTTGGGGACTCAGCGTCCTCGCTGAGGTTTGCCCCACCACCGGCCAGAGGAACGAGGGTCGGCTCTGATACCAATATAAACATGTCACACCTTACCCTACTTTAAGACATGGCATGTCGCCCGTAATATAATTAATAAGCACTTAATTCTTATAAATGCTTACTAAGTATACTACAAGGGACTTAATCCTTTTAATTCCTTCATTTTTATATCTTGTAGCAAAATAATTTAGTTATTAAATATATATAACTTCTTTTGGTAGATATTAATCTCAATATAATTTCTTAAACATATTATAAAAAAAAACATAAAATAAAATGGTTCCATAACCCATAAGTCCATGGATGATTTAATTACATATTGGAGTCCTGTTCAAATCTTAGATACATAATAGAAATTAATTACTTTAATAGACTATAAATTTTCAAATTCATACAATCATAATTTATATGAATCTGCTCAAATATACATAAATGATCTGTTAATGTTTAATACATCATACATATTCCAAAAGAAGTCAAATATACAATAGCTACATCAGTAGCATACTATCTACATCAAATAAAAATGATCCTCTCTTGGTTCTTTTTCCTTTCCTTTACCTGCGATAGTACAAAAGCAACTATCGCTAAGCATATGGCTTAGTGGTGTACTAAAAAAAATAATAAGGAATGACAATTCATAAATCCACCATGGTAAAGAAAATAAGAAACAAAATAAATCAATACCATTTAAATCATCAATTCATAATATAGTCTTTAATGCTTTTATAGAGTCAATTCTGAGGGCCATCAATGTCTAATGTGCACATCTAGACCTGCTATCTACAACCTCAATCTGTGATATGATTTCAACAGAAGAGGGAGCAATCTACAACCTCAACATGGAGGGAGAATTTCATATCAATCATATATCATCTAGTGATGATATCCATGTTCAATCGATCGTAATATCAACTTCAACAAATGAAATGATATTCGGGGTAATAACCATATCTATATCAGCTGTAAGACTTTTAAACAATTCCATTTATGTACTAATATCAAAATCACAATGGACAACATTTCATTTCACAACCACTGCTAAAAACATTTAATCACGGCCACCCCTCATACTACAGATATCAATTGGCCAACGTCCTCCTCTTTCACAGTATAAGAATCATAAAATTCATTTACAAATATCATTCGGTCGTATGCTTTCAAAATAATCTTTTTCCTCTTTAAAAACTTATGAATATAGTTATAATTCATAAAGCAAATCCATTGAAAATATTTTGCAAAATCAATTTCATTTTGTTTAAATAAAAGTAGGAAAGGAATAATATACACTAACCTGAACTAGATGGCTCCCCTAGCCCTTTTCCTCTAGTAATCACCCTCTCCTCAACTCCCTTTCTCTCAGCAGCTGTAGCATGATATTAATACTCACATTAAGATCATACTACACAATGTACACACATGCACTTCTATAAGAATGTAAATTAAGCATTAGAATGTAGTCTCATGCTTTTTCTTTCATTTTCACTATACTTGTCCAAGTGTTATATGATCTGAGTTTAAGCATGAAACACTTCATATCCAACACTTAACCACATCCTAGACACAAAATACTAACAACGAAAACAATAGAAGTGAATAGCATGCTAAATTCGTTCAAGGTTTATGAAATGCAGAATTTCAGCATTTGAGTAGCTGGCATTGCGTTGACTATATCTTGAATTCCCCATATTCAATTGCCCTGAAATTTTGACAGCATGTTCCAAACATCTTAGGGTACTGTTCTGGAAAATTTCATAATTTTTAAAGCTCATTTGCATTTTTAAATGACATAATTATAGAATCTGAAGTTCAGTTTTTCTCATGCTGAGCAGCCTGCATTGATTTACTTATAACTCCATTTCCTTTTATCCAACGGCCTTTAAATTTTAACACGACCTACCCAACATCTCAGCCTATCTCCATATCAAATTTCATAAATTTTGGAGTTCATTTGCTTAGTCAAATAGGTCAATTACAGAAGCTGAATTTCAGGCAGCCCAACTGTAACATGTCCAACAATAATTTATATATGTTTAAGCATTCTCACCTCACTTCCAGCACAAATTCATGCAATCCAACTCTTCTATTACTTACATAACATCATAATATAAGAATATCAGAATTCCTAGTTCATGGCATATCAAGAACAAACTCAAAATCATCCATCTTGGTGACTTATGCAACTTAGACTTTGAATTCATGCATAACTACTTTCAATCATCTTAAATCACCTTAAAATCACTTCTCATCACTTCATCTTCACCAAATCAGATTACACAAACAAGCACCTCACTTCAAAGTTCATGGAATTCAAAAAGTAATCCATAGAAATGAAGGAGGAAGTGAAAATAACTAACCTTCTCTTAAGAATTACTTGAAAATTCTTTGATTTTCACCTTCTTTTTGCTTGGTTTTGACTCAAAACCCTCCTCCTCTCTTCTTGAACGACCTGAACTGCAAAATGGGTGGTAAGTGTCGTGCTTCTCTTCACTTCTTCATAAAAATTATATAATAAACTTTATTAAAAATTCCTTCCATGTCCTTTAATTGCAAATTGCACTATAATCCTCCATTTTGTTTTCCCTTCATCCTTTGGCACTCTAATCTTTTTAATCACTTTACTTTAGTCCTATTAGGTATAAACCAAGTGTATTTAATATTCTAAACTCCACTTGGTAAAAATCGTACGGAAATTACCGTTTTTCAGGCTTTTCAGGTAAAATCGTGCTTTACCGAGAAGTCATTCATCTTTCAACTCATTTTTGATTTCCTTTAAGCTTTCACATGGATTTGTAAAGATCAATTAATGTTTCATTTAATATTAATATTATGTGGCAAGGCCAGCACACCTTAGGCAAATCCCACATCGGTTAAGTACGAGGGGGTGGTCCTGTACATAAGAGGGGTGGTTCCAGAACATGGTTGAGGCCTTCTTTGGGGAATGTAGTTATCAACTCCCAAAGGAACAAAACCGTGAGAGGGAATGTAGTTATCAACTCCTCAAAGCGGACAATATCGACCATTGGGCTGCGCACTCTGGAAGAGGCCTTTTGGGCGGGTTGCAAAGCCTGCCTGAAAACAAAACCGTGAGGGGGTACTCGTACGGGCTGGAGCCCCAAAGCGGACAATATTGACCATGGGCTGGGCCATGACAATTGGTATCAGAGCCGACCCTCGTTCCTCTGGCCGGTGGTGGGGCAAACCTCAGCGAGGACGCTGAGTCCCCAAGGGGGGGTGTATGTGGCAAGGCCAGCACACCTTAGGCAAATCCCACATCGGTTAAGTACGAGGGGGTGGTCCTGTACATAAGAGGGGTGGTTCCAGAACATGGTTGAGGCCTTCTTTGGGGAATGTAGTTATCAACTCCCAAAGGAACAAAACCGTGAGAGGGAATGTAGTTATCAACTCCTCAAAGCGGACAATATCGACCATTGGGCTGCGCACTCTGGAAGAGGCCTTTTGGGCGGGTTGCAAAGCCTGCCTGAAAACAAAACCGTGAGGGGGTACTCGTACGGGCTGGAGCCCCAAAGCGGACAATATTGACCATGGGCTGGGCCATGACATGCTCCACCACCAGGTCGCGCCACCACTGCAAGTCAGCCCCTCCTGTGTCAATCTCAGGTGGTCCAATCGCTTCCAGCACGCGTAGTTTCAATCTGAGGATTATAAAAATTCAAAAATGCGAGGACAAAAGCTGGAAGCATGTGGCTAAAAAGGCAGTCCTTTCAAAGGACAATAAAGAACTGTGAGTAGTGTTAGATAACTAGTATCATCCGCCTGCATTCATGCATTCATGGCTAAATGTTATCATGCATTATTTTGTTGAATTATCATACTGTGATGCACTATTTGTTGATATTAAAAATTGTTTGATTATTTGTGTTGTGACTATGCTGTGCTTTGTTTGTGTGGAATTGGGATGAAGTGGGTCACCATGGGTTTGTGAGACCGTTACCGTTATATGGATCCTGATTATGATTACCGTTACCGTTATATGGATCATGATTACCGTTAGCCGGGTAAATGGGAGATCGGCGCCCCCATGTGCACCTACAGTTACCGTTACCGTTAACCACAGGTTGGCTTCTTTATTGGGTGCACCGGATAATCTAGATTTGATTGCAGCCCGCAGGGTGGCCTCTTGTTGTGAGCGCGTGATGATCTAGATTTGATGGAGACGACCGGGTTGCCTCCTGTTGGTATGGAAAAGAAAAGAGAGAATGGAAAAACAATGAGAGGGCTGGTCAAGTGAGGATTAGACCGGTCGGCCAGTATGGGAGATCGGCTCCCTAGTGCACACGTGAGAGGATGAGCCATGTGGGAGGACGGCTCATCGGGGGTTCGGTGACTCCACTGACTAATTTCCACGTGATGTGATTATATGAAGGTGATAATAATTGTGATTGCTGTTGTATTGCCATTTGTGTGACAAACTGCATGATCATATAATTAAACGCATGACCAGATTAAAATATTTTAGCATCTGTGTGACTGTGTGGGGTGAGAGGGTTATCTAACCCTACTCATTGAGTTTGGCGCTCATCCCTGCCTACTATTTTTTTTCCAGGTAATAGAAAGAAAGGAAAGCCCTATGGAGTTGAAATACTTATTATAGAAGACCGTTAATGATAGAAATAACGATGTGAATGTAAAGGTAGAGTTCCGCAATTGTATTCCAACTGGGTTGTAAATGATTAAATAGAGTATAGACATTTATTATGTGGACTGTACTTTGGATATATTTGTGAAATAAATTATTGGGCCTGAATCCATAATTATGAATAGAATGTAAGATTTAAATAAGTTAGGCTTACTACGGGCTTTGGGGGCCTTAAGCCCACCCAAGTCCTAGTGCCGGTCCGGCCCACGGAAATGGGTCGTGACAAAGTTGGTATCAGAGCATTAAGTTGGGCCTTAGGAATCAATTGCGGAACATAGGAAATTGAATATAAAACTCCTACGTTGGGATCGGCCGTAACCAACAAAGGAGAGACACTAAATAGGAGACGGTCTTAGTGCAGGTGGACGCACTGTGCTCTAAGCCAGGCACAGAATCATAAATAAAATAAATAATAAGAATAAATAAATAGATAAATAAATGGTGAAAGATAATTATATCTATAAATAATGATATTTTAAAGGTTAGTTAAAGCTTTGAAACACAGAAGAAATTAGAAGGAAGTGCAGTGGCCTGATCAACCAGTGTACTCTTTCTAATGGAAACTGTGTCCTTAGCTTAAAAATTTAAATTTTCTCCTATGGAATAACATTTAGATAAGAGGATAAGTGATATGTGCTTAATAGGTTGAAGCAAAAATAATAAAAGCATGCTAGTGTTATTTAATATATGTTGACTGTGGAATACATGCTTGAAATTGCATAGATTTGTATATATGTGTACGTACAGCAGGGGTATATTGAGAATGGGCTGTTAGTCTTAATTGATAAAAGAGTTAGATGATTCGGGGTCAAGGACATTAGGATCTATTTAATGAGGGTATTGATTTTAGCATATTTATTTGATGAAGTTTACATGATATGGTTGGTGGAATTTATTAGAACTGTGGAGATAATCATTTTTCTGGATGGAATATATATCTTGGTTAGTACATTTACATGAATGATATTTATAAGGTTTAAATGATAAATGATTTGGTGTGATTTGCAATAATAATTGATGATGAGTGTTTTTCGTAAGAAATAATGTTGGTGGAATTATATCAAGTGCTTGTTAATTACGAGAAATAATTACTGTTTATTGGAGTAAAGAGTATTGTGGTAATAATCAACTATTTCTTTCAAGTGTATGACTATAGGGAATGATATAAATTATTGTGGTTATAAGAAAGGTAAATTGTGATTCTTAGTAAGAAATGAATTGCTTTAATCTTTATGTACCTAGTAACGGATATTGTGTGGATTGTGGCACTTTATGGGTTAATAGGACATGATTATGAATTAAATTCAACGAGATTTAGTCTTTTGATATTTAAAATAATGGTTGCATTCTAGACGTTATGTAAGTTATAAATAAGGACTATTGTTTAATGAGAGATTCTATGATCCGAGAAGAAGTAAATGACTCATAAAAAGAAATTAAGATGATTATGTTATATAAATAGTGGGCCATGACAGTTATGTGCATTGATGAATGATATAGGACATTAAAGGATAATCGTCCAACTATGGACTTGATGTTACACCAATGAATTAGATAAATAAGACTGGATCTAGTTCTATTATTGTATGGATATGAAGAAAAGACTCAACTACAAAAATGTGAGGAGTATAGATGAATAGGATTTAAATGAGGATAATTGGTATTTAGAATTTTGACAAATTAGGAATAACTACTATTAATGTGAAAAAAAAAAAGTGAAATACTATTAAGGGTAGAATGATGGAACATGTATATTATTGAAGGTAGGAAAATGGCTTTGAGGTTTAAAATAATTATCACTGTCGGTGATAATTCTACTAGAATATTAAACAAATAATTGATAATGTTATGACCAAACTTTTGAGTTGAGTTAATCGGGTCTTGTGAGGTGAGTTTCGAGAATTAGTGGTTCATAAATAGTAAATTTAGAATCTAAAAAGAGATCAAATGTAGGAAGCTATTAAATGTCTGGTGATAAACAAATAGATAAATGATTCAAGGATTGTAATCCCGATGAGGAAAAGAACTAAGTACTTATATTCAGGAAGAAAGATAGACTTTCTACTTGAGAGTAAGAAATTTTTGACTTCTGTCATTTGATAGCGTCTAGTTAGGAAATAGTTTTATGAGTTATATGAATCGAATCCATATAATGAGCTTATAAATGTATTATGTACAAGTGTTGAAAGCTTTGTAATTAAAATCAATATTGTCTTTCCTAGTTTAGGTTTATTGTCTTTCCTAATTTAGGTTTATTCCTATTTAGATCTCTTCCTATATTGGAACAATCTTGTGTATATATATAGTGATGTAGAGATTGAAAATATAACACACAATAAAAAAGAAATTCGAAATATTCTTTCAACATGGTATCAGAGCCATTGCCGTGAATTTTTTCGGCGACGGTTTCGATTTGAAACAGGGCTGAGATATACAGAGTGCCGCCGGAGTTAGGAGTTGGCCGTCACCGCCCAGCTCAGAAGGAAGAGGGACTGCCGATCGGCCCTCCATCCAAGCCGCGTCGCTGTCCGACCACCCGCGTGTGCACACGCGCCGCCAGAAGTTTTCGGCCGTTCTTCACGCGCCGGCGCGTGCGGCTGTTTCTGGCGAGATCCGTCGACGTTTTTTGTTCCGACGGCCTCGATTTGTTATGGCGTTCTTCCCTTGCTGGTTCTTCAGCACCAGTTTTTGCTTTTTGCAATTTTTTCCTTTTTTTGGTTGATTTCTGCCGCTGCCAGTTCTTCGCCACTACCGCTTAAAAATTTTTTTCTGACAATATGGCTGACGGAAAAAAGGTAGATATGGGTTTTCACTCAGAGAGCCCCTCTCTTCAGATTAGTCTGGTGAAGTTAGATGGAACAAACTACCTGGCTTGGTCTCGATCTTGCTTATTATTCATTGAAGCAAGAGGTTTGCAGGGATACCTTGATGGTGGCGCAACTAAACCAGGTTCGATAGATCCAGGCTTTAACAAATGGAAATCCGAGAATTCTCTTATTATGTCTTGGTTAATAAATTCCATGCAGCCAACTATTTCCCGAGGCTATTTGCTTCTTGATACAGCTAAGAAGATATGGGATGCCGCTTCACAGACGTATTTGCAAACTGGAAACTATGCTCAGAGGTATGAATTGCGACAGAAAGTTCATGAAACCAAATAGGGAGATCTGACTATCGCTCAGTATTTTGCTGAACTTAGTGGGTTATGGCAAGAACTGGATTATTACCAAGACTTTCAAGCCAAATGTACTGATGATGCGACTCAAGTTCAGAAGTTGATTGAAGTAGAACGTGTGTATGATTTTCTAGCTGGCCTAAACAACGAGTATGATCAAATTCGAGTCCAAGTTCTTGGACGAGATCCTTTTCCATCCTTGCGACAAGCATATTCTTTTGTACAGCAAGAGGAGACTCAGAGGAATGCAATGGTTCACAGATCTACAATTGATAAAGCAGGGTTGATTGCTAATTCTGCAAGTGAACATATACAGGCTGCCAAGAACGGTTCTTCAAACAGAGATCAATTATTTTGTGACTATTGTGGTAAGAACAGGCACACGAAGGAGTTCTGCTGGAAATTACATGGACGCCCAACTAAAGGGCGTGGAGGAAAGCGGGTCAGTTCTTCTAGACTGCAGGCACACATATCTGATGGTGGAGCTTTATGTGAGGAAACATCTACTACTGGTAGCTTTTCTGATAAGGAAATTCAGTCCCTGAAACGATTGTTGTCACAGCTTGATTCTTCCTCAACTCAGACTGCAGCTTCTAATTTTGTTAATTCAGGTAATGCTTTTCTTACCTTTCTTGCAAAAATTGCAAAACCCTCTTGGGTTATAGATTCAGGAGCAAATAAACATACAACAGGCTCTATAAAACATTTTCGTACATATTCTAAGTATCAAGGCACAGAAAAAATTCGCATTGCGGATGGCTCCTTAGTACCCATTACTGGCACAGGTTCTATTAACTGTACTTCCAATATTAAACTCTCCTCTGTTCTTCATGTCCCTAGATTCCCTATTAATCTATTATCTGTTAGCTTAATCACAAAAGCGCTTAATTGCAAAGTAACCTTTTACCCTACTCATTGTATATTTCAGGAACTAAACACGGGGAGAACGATTGGCAGTGGTAGCTTGCGCGATGGACTGTATCTGTTGGATGACGTTTGTCGTTTTTCAAAGTCGGGTACCGGTCAAGCTTTGTTAGGAACTTCTAGAAATCCTTCCCATGAAGTTATTCAATGGCATAGGAGATTAGGACATCCCTCTTTTTCTGTTTTAGGACGTTTATTTCCCACTTTATTTGCTAAGTGTGATTTCGATTCCTTAGTATGTGATGCTTGTGAACTTGCCAAACACACCAGGCATTCTTATTCTCAAATTAATAATAAAAGCTTGATTCCTTTTGCTACTATTCATTCTGATGTATGGGGTCCTACTAAAACTGTCTCTCTTTCTGGTTATAGGTGGTTTGTGACCTTTATTGATTGTTGTACTAGATTAACTTGGGTTTATTTGATGAAAACAAAAAATGAAGTTTTTTCGTGTTTTCAGAATTTCCATAGAATGATTTGTACTCAGTTTGATGCGCATGTTAAAATCCTAAGAACTGATAATGGTACTGAATACATGAATGCAGTTTTTCGTACCTATTTAGATTCTAATGGTATTATTCATCAAACTAGTTGTGTCAATACTAGTGCTCAAAATGGAGTTGCGGAAAGAAAAAATAGGCATTTACTGGAAGTAGCTAGGTCTCTTATGTTCACTATGAATCTTCCCAAACCATATTGGGGGGATGCTATTTTGACTGCTGCTTACCTTATCAATCGTATGCCTCTTCGTACTTTAAATTTTAAAACTCCATTAGAGGTTCTTCAAAGAAAAAACTCTTATATTGTACCTCCTAAAGTCTTTGGTTGTGTTTGTTTTGTTCATCAGAATGGTCTAAGCAAATTAGATCCTAGAGTCTTGAAGTGTGTGTTTGTTGGTTACTCTGCTACTCAAAAAGGATACAAGTGTTATCATCCTCCTTCTAGAAAATATTTTGTGAGTATGGATGTTACCTTTCGGGAATTTGAGTCTTATTTTCCTTCCCAATCACCTCTTCAGGGGGAGAAATATCAGATGGAAGAGGTGATGAATGACGTTCCTTTCCAGGGGGAGTTTCCTGTAGACATAGATAGTAGGAGAGAACAACCCAAACCTCTAGAAAGATTGGATAGACCTGATTTGAAAACCTACACACGACGGACTAATACAGATACAACCATGGAGCATGAGACCTCTGATCAACCGTCTTCTCCAATTTCAGGCTCTGAAAATACAGCCGAACAAGAACTTGGTGAGTCTTCTTTAATTCCTGATGATTCTGATCCTAATCTTGATTCCAGCCCTTCTGTCAATGACCTTGATATTCCTATTGCTCTTAGAAAAGGAGTTAGAACGTGCACTAAACATCCTATCTCCCATTTCATCTCTTATAATGCTCTGTCCCCTTCCTATAGAGCCTTTGTTTTGTCTGTTTCTTCTGTTTCTATACCGCAGGATTGGCAAGAGGCATTACAGGACTCAAAATGGAAGGCTGCAATGGTTGAGGAGATGAGAGCTTTGGCAAAAAACGAGACATGGGATCTTGTAACTCCTCCATCAGGAAAGAAGCCAGTTGGATGTAAATGGGTGTTCACAGTTAAACATAAGGCAGATGGTTCCATTGAGAGGTACAAGGCCAGATTGGTAGCTAGAGGGTTCAGTCAGACCTATGGAGTTGATTACCAGGAAACTTTTGCCCCTGTAGCCAAAATGAATACAATTAGAATTTTGCTGTCTTGTGCAGCCAATCTTGACTGGGAATTACATCAGTTTGATGTTAAAAACGCTTTTCTACATGGTGATTTGAAAGAAGAGGTGTATATGGAGATTCCTCCTGGATTTGATGATGACAAGACCAGAGGAAAAGTTTGCAAGCTGAAGAAGTCATTATATGGGCTGAAGCAATCACCAAGGGCATGGTTTGAAAGGTTTAGTAAAGCTATGCTTTCTTTTGGGTACATGCAAAGCGATGCTGATCATACTTTGTTCATCAAACATCATAAAGGTAAGATCACCTTGCTTATTGTTTATGTTGATGATATAGTGATGACTGGAAATAATGAAGAAGAAATGACTCACTTGAGAAATTTGTTAGCTAGGGAGTTTGAGATTAAGGATTTGGGAAAGTTGAGATATTTCCTTGGGATAGAAGTTGCTAGATCAGAAAAAGGGATTTTTATTTCTCAAAGAAAGTACATGATCTTCTTAAAGAAACTGGTATGTTGGGATGTAAACCCGCAGAATCACCTATTTAAGCCAATCATAAGCTTCAAGCTGGAGTGGGAAGTTCAGTTGATGTTGGCAGGTATCAGAGATTGGTCGGGAGGTTGATTTACCTTGCCCATACTAGACCAGATATTGCCTATGCTGTAAGTTTAGTGAGTCAGTATATGCATGACCCTCGGGAGTCTCATTTAGAAGCTGTGCATCGGATTCTAAGCTATTTAAAATCAGCTGCTGGTAGAGGACTTTTATTTTCTAAACATGGCCATTTGACAATAACAGGCTATACAGATGCGGATTGGGCTGGTTCTCTTGATGATAGGAGATCAACCTCAGGATATTGTGTTTTTGTTGGAGGAAACCTTGTCACATGGAGAAGCAAGAAGCAGGCTATTGTTGCAAGGTCCAGTGCAGAAGCAGAATATAGAGCTATGGCACAAGGAATATGTGAACTCCTATGGTTGCGCAGATTAATGGAAGAGTTAAAGTTGGTTGAAACAACAAATATATCCTTGTTTTGTGATAGTAAAGCAGCCATCAGTATTATGAATAATCCAGTCCAGCATGATCGAACTAAGCACATAGAGATTGATCGTCACTTTATAAAAGAGAAGATAGTTGAAGGCCTTATAAAGGTCTCCTATATAGCTTCAAAAGAGCAACTAGCCGATGTTTTCACGAAGGGTTTGAATAGCAAACTGTTTCATCCTTTGGTTTGCAAGTTGGGCATGAGTAATATCTATGCACCAACTTGAGGGGGAGTGTTGAAAGCTTTGTAATTAAAATCAATATTGTCTTTCCTAGTTTAGGTTTATTGTCTTTCCTAATTTAGGTTTATTCCTATTTAGATCTCTTCCTATATTAGAACAATCTTGTGTATATATATAGTGATGTAGAGATTGAAAATATAACACACAATAAAAAAAAAAATTCGAAATATTCTTTCAACAACAAGTGATGAGTGTTATTAATAGTAATAACTGGGAATAAGAGTTGATGAAGAATCATGAGGTTCAGCTTGAGGTGGCGATGAATATGAATAAATGTAATGTCTTGATGCAAAGTAGTTAGAATAAGAAATTCCTATTACTTAGTGCATTTTTGTAAGTTACTTAGTTTATTGGATGGAGAAAGGGAGATATAATTATGCCTCTAGGGAACAGAAAAGTATCTAGAGTATTTTATACATCAATGAACTAACTGAGTTTTAATTTTACTATTCATTTGGAATATTGAGATTTGTATAAGAATAAATAAGTGGATTTGGACTAATTTTAGCAAATTTAGTAAGGAGGATACACATAAGTATTCGAGGATTGAAAACATAAACTATAAGATTATTGGATGGGTAACGAGATGGTTAAGATTACATCTTAATTATATTGGAACGCCAACTCATGTGTGTCAATTAGATAAATTATTAGTTTAAATTACCCATGGAATGATTGAGGTACTAATTAAGGTGAGAATTATTGAAATATAATTCAGAGTCAATGTAAACCTATTCCGAATTTCTTAGTAATTGGTAGCAATTATGATTGAATGAATATAATTGTGTTATAAATGGCAGCTTGCGACATATCTTGTGGTTTAAGGGAATACTTAATTAATTAGGTCCATTGAGGATTGGTACATTGTAACTCCGATGTTGAAGGATTCAATGAGGTATTAACCTTATTTGGAGTAAAGAATATAGAGATAACATAATTAAGGTTGAGGATATTCCTAGATCGTATTAGGTATAAATTTTACAAATTTGAAAGTGATATACATTACGATAGGCTTAGAGAAAAGGAATAACCCAATAATATTATTATCTGAATATTCATAGGCATTCATGAGATTAAGAATAAACATAAAACAATGGGCATAATGTAACCAGGAATTGGATTATAGGTTTAATATCCTTAATCTCATACTTAACTAGAGTAAAAGGCGTTACTTGTTTAGGATTCTTGATTTCTAAATACGTAAACTTAGGTCTAAAAGATTGATCAAGGATAGAAGAAATAGATAAATTGAATATAAACTACGGTTTGGAGAATTTTACATCTTGATTGTAGGCTGGATTTCTTTATGGAAGTGAGTATAATAGAATGGCGTTTACAAATTCTAGAAATAAATGAAGAATTATCTGGCATGACAACAATTAACTTGGCTAGTTGCATAAGTTCTTGTCATAATTAGTTAAGAAATGGTATGATATGACAAATTGGAAAGAGGAACAGAGAAGTTAAAACTAAATTAGGGACTCGACTATGAGTTTAAATTTTCTCTATATAGTTGATGTACGATTTGTTTTCATGAAGATTCTCATTAGTAGGATTTGAAAGGAGATTATATGTCTTTCGTTGGAAAATGGTTAAGGTGATAAATATGTGATGAGATTGGGATAGAAGTCATGATCTCCTATCAGTTGATAGCAATTAGCTAGAGAAATGTCATGATTTTGTTTGAAATAAGCTTGTAGTAGTGGTAAGAATTTGTTCTCTTTAATTGGAAATGATCAAATAGTACTTAATGGCAGAATTTGATAATAATCGAAAACCTCCTTGAATTGGCAGCAACCATCTTATCTAATTATAAATTTCCTCCATGATTATTGGAGCAATGATATTAATATTTGGAACTGAAGGAAAATGGATGAGTCAGCATGTAGGTTTTGAATTTTGAAATAAGGATTCTAAATTGGGATAGTAGTAAATTTGAATATGTGAATTTTTGTATCAGAAGATTTAATACTTGGTTTGTGTATGAGCGTCTTATTGAGTGATTATCAGTGCCTATAATAGCTAGTGAAAAATAAATGAGGCGATATACAAATGTAGGTCACATAATATATAACTAATGAAATTAATAACCCTTACTTGAGCAGAGATTACGAGGAACTTAAATTCTTATGTGTAAAGGTGAATACTAGTGTCGAATTTGTGTCTTGGATTATGAATATTTTACTTGATTTGACGCCTTGTAAATATAGTACAACTCAAGTTTAAATTAACTATAGTGATAAGTCGATATCTAAACTTTGGGGATGAGTTCAACTCATAATCATCCTACCCTCTCTATAAATTAGATTTTCTTCCCGTGCTTGTTTATTGGGTTGTCTTAATTAATAAATCTAATAAAAATTAGTTTCACCACTCTGACTAACGAACTCAAAAATATTTACCTCATCGTCTTGATTCACCCTTCTAGCTGCTCAGACGAACAAGTATCCTCCTAAATGTAAATGCAATAACTTTTAGCAGTTGCAGCATTATGTGAGAAGCACAACTACCATTGTCGTAAACAACTGTTGCATCCTAGCTTCTTGCTACTTTTAACATTCGAGGATGAATTTATTTAAGGGGGGAAAACTGAAACAACCCGAATTTTTATTTTCAAAATATTTTCCAATTAAATTTAATGAACCGACAGCCTGTAAATTTATTTCAATATTTTAATGCGAATACTGTGATAAACCGAACCGAAAAAGCGATTAAAAAATTTGAAAACCAAAGGCTTGGGCCAAATCGAACCGGTTCGTCCCAAACAATCTAGAAACATCTCCTTCCCTTTTTTTTTTCTTCTCATCAACGCTCACTCCCTCACCATTTTTGCGCCACTAGTCCACCACCGACACTGCCATCAGCACACTGCCAACACCACCACCTCCTCCTCTCTTCTTCTTCTTCTTCTTCTTCTTCTTTCTTTCTTTTCTTTTCTTTCTTTCTCTTTCTTTTTCCCTGCGCCTGCGACTCCGTTGCTGGCAGAAGCAGATCGCGCCTCCACCAGCTCGAGCAGAGCCATAGCGCCACTACCGCTCCTCACCGCTGCTCGCCGTTCTTCACAGCCTCCATCTAGCGAGCACCGTAGACAGGAGCAGCGCCTCAGCTCAGTTGCAGCTCCAGCGTGTCTCCGACCACCAGGAGCATATCTGTCGCGCCTGCAGTTGCGCCGCCAGCTGCTCCGCCACCAGGTCGCGCCACCACTGCAAGTCAGCCCCTCTTGTGTCGATCTCAGGTGGTCCAATCGCTTCCAGCACGCGTAGTTTCAATCCGAGGATTATAAAAATTCAAAAATGCGAGGACAAAAGCTGGAAGCATGTGGCTAAAAAGGCAGTCCTTTTAAAGGACAATAAAGAACTGTGAGTAGTGTTAGATAACTAGTATCATCCGCCTGCATTCATGCATTCACGGCTAAATGTTATCATGCATTATTTTGTTGAATTATCATACTGTGATGCACTATTTGTTGATATTAAAAATTTTTTGATTATTTGTGTTGTGACTATGCTGTGCTTTGTTTGTGTGGAATTGAGATGAAGTGGGTCACCATGGGTTTGTGAGACTGTTACCATTATATGGATCCTGATTATGATTACCGTTACCGTTATATGGATCCTGATTACCGTTAGCCGAGTAAATGGGAGATCGGCGCCCCCGTGTGCACCTACCGTTACCGTTTCTGTTAACCACAGGTTGGCTTCTTTATTGGGCGCACTGAATAATCTAGATTTGATCGCAGCCCGCAGGGTGGCCTCCTGTTGTGAGCGCCTGATGATCTAGATTTGATGGAGACGACCGGGTTGCCTCCTGTTGGTATGGAAAAGAAAAGAGAGAATGAAAAACAATGAGAGGGCTGGTCAAGTGAGGATTAGACCGGTCGGCCAGTATGGGGGATCGGCTCCCTAGTGCACACGTGAGAGGATGAGCCATGTGGGAGGACGGCTCATCGGGGGTTCGGTGACTCCACTGACTAATTTCCACGTGATGTGATTATATGAAGGTGATAATAATTGTGATTGCTGTTGTATTGCCATTTGTGTGACAAACTGCATGATCATATAATTAAACGCATGACCAGATTAAAATATTTTAGCATCTGTGTGACTGTGTGGGGTGAGAGGGTTATCTAACCCTACTCATTGAGTTTGGCGCTCATCCCTGCCTACTATTTTTTTTCCAGGTAATAGAAAGAAAGGAAAGCCCTATGGAGTTGAAATACTTATTATAGAAGACCGTTAATGATAGAAATAACGATGTGAATATAAAGGTAGAGTTCCGCAATTGTATTCCAACTGGGTTGTAAATGATTAAATAGAGTATAGACATTTATTATGTGGACTGTACTTTGGATATATTTGTGAAATAAATTATTGGGCCTGAATCCATAATTATGAATAGAATGTAAGATTTAAATAAGTTAGGCTTACTACGGGCTTTGGGGGCCTTAAGCCCACCCAGATCCTAGTGCCGGTCCGGCCCACGGAAATGGGTCGTGACAATATTATTGTCAATCCACAAACTTGAAAGAGACATTTTTAGCAATCTCAATATTTTTCCAATGATTCTCACTTTTATAGATAAATAATTAAATATTATAGATTAAACTTGCCTTAATCCAGTTTTTGGGCGTACCTATAAACCAAATCAACAAATATTTTTGCTAATTGTTCGCAAATAGCATTGTAGGATGGATGAAACTTTGCCTAGACTCGATATGCAGGTTGATCTATAGATCCTGATAGGTGTTAATTCTATAGTGTTTTAATATAGTTTTTATTTGAATTTTAGTAAGTTTTATTGCTTTAATTTGATTTTAAATCACTTTTAGTATAATTATGTTCAAAAGCTTCCTTGATCTTTAATCCGCTTGATCTAAGAAAAAATTGCAGAAATTTGGCGCAGAAAAGAACTTTATAATACAAGGCACTTAGCTTCTAGCACGCCCAGGCCGTGCTAAAAAGCACAACCGTGCTAGAAGCCAAGGAAACCAAAGGAGAGACAGAAGAGAGCACGGCCAGGGTGTGCCAAAAGGCACGGCCGTGCTATAATGGGACCAGGGCGTGTCAAAGCATAGCACGCCCGTGACAACTCTAGGCAGACTTCCAGAGAAAAGCACGCCCTTGCCGTGCTAAGTGGCACGCCCGTGCCTCAATGCTTCGCTAGCCCGTGCTACCTAGCACGCCCCGTGCTTCACTAGCCAGACTTCCAGACTAAAGCACACATGGCCCGTGCAAGGAAGCACGCCCGTGCTGCGCAGGCGGAACCAGCGGGAATTTAATGCGCAAATCAAGCTTTTTCTCACATGGGCCGACCTCGGGGAGTTTCCTAAACACACTAAACAAGACCTGGACCTATTCTTGAGGAAAAAGGAGTCCTAATCAAGAAGAAATCAAGAACCTAAACAGTCATGATCTCCTATAAAAGATTTTTCACTAAATAAGGATTCTATTTCCTAAAAGGAGTAAAACTTGCCTTCAAAAAAACTCTATATAAAGAGAGGAACTTCTCCTAACAAGGGATCTCGTTTTTTATGCAATTTCCTTACATAATTCTTTCTTTCTCTCAAGATTTCAAGCATCAAAGAATTGTGCCAAGATTCCAGGAAGCCATCAACATAGTTGTGATACAGTTTTTATTCTAAACCCTTCATCTTGTTTCTTTCTTTATTGTCTTTAATTATGATGAATGATTCAAGTATGATTGAGTTTAATTTAATTACTATGTCTAGCTAAACTCTTATACTAGGGAATTGATGTAACTTAATTCGATTCCAGTTTATAATATTAGATTTATTCTTCCTTGTTCTTGTTATAACTTATTATTGTGCTTAAGGCGTCCAGGCAGAAATTTTCCCCTGGATTGAATTATTTCAATAATTACATTCGGGAGAAGGGTTATTGATATGAAAAAGATAATAATTTACTTGAGAATAATAACTTGATGCGAAAGCTATATGGTTTGACTCAAGGGATGTTTTCATAAGTTAATAAATTTTTAAGTTGTGAACTCACAAAACAACCATAAAACCTAATAATCTGATTTATGTTTAATTTCACTATTAAAGATAGGTAATTGAACTGGATTAGAATAACTAACAATAAATCGGGAGAGCTTGTTAGTGACTTTAGGGTTGTTCTCCTACTTGAACAATTAAAATTGATTAATGAACTAATAGAATAAGCTGGATAGAATTAAGTGAAATCAAATTCCCTAGTAGCTTAATCCTCTGATTTCTTTTCACTTGAATTTTGTGTTTGATCTCTTCTATTTTTACTTTAAATTTTATTTACCTTACAGCGAATCTCCTTTATCGTCGTCTAAATAATAATAGGTTAACATAATTTTGGTAATTGATAAACAATCCCTGTGGATACGATACTTTCTTACTCTATACTACTTGTTGCGATTTCGTACACTTGCGAAAACCGCTGTCAGATCCAACCAATGACAATAAAATATCTGCCATCCAAGCACGAATAACTTCGTTTGAGAAAATATTTTCAGTTTAGAAAATTTTAAATTCAGAAAATAACTTCATTTGAGAAAATATTTTTCAGTTTAGAAAATTTTAAATTCAGAATCTTCCGCTGCACGGATCTCAATTTATATTTCTACCTATTATCTGGATATACCATCCCTCAGTAAATGGTCGAAATACCTTCATTAAAAAAAAAAAACTTTTTATTAGTTTGGTCCATAAATAAAATCATAGTCCTATTCCTGTAAGATAGTGGATGGATCACTTTTAGTAATTTTCTTTTCGAAATTGGTTAAAAAACATCAAATAACTTTTTTGGATAATTACATAAATTTACCTTTGAACTTTGCAATTTTAACCTTATGGCACTCTGAAATTTGTAGATAATTTATTGTTCACTTGAATTTGTAAATTTTAATAATATTACGCACCTTTCGAAATTAATATCATTAATCTTTAGGTTTTTTAGCTTTTATCTATAAAATATTGATTTGATATATAGTTAGCAAGACTTTTTAGAATAATAATTTTCATAATTTTCAACATTTTAATAAGTGTTTAATTGATTTAATTATGGAAATTAAAGTATTTAATAAAATAATTTCGAAAATTGAAGTATTTAATAGGTATAATTTATAAGTTAAAGTGTTTGATCGGTGAAAGTAAAAATTAAGAGTGTCACTAAGGCTGTAAACAAGACAAGGCGCTCGTGAGCTACTAGACGCTCGGCTCGGTAAAAGCTCGCTTGAGCTAGTTCAATAAGCTTATTGAGTCGAGCTATCGAACTCGTTTAATAAATGAGCCGAGCTCAAGCTTGGGTCATTAGCACGTAAGCTGGCTCACGAGCCAACTTGATCAAGCCGAGCTCCCGATTTATTTTTCAATGAGTCGAGCTCAAGCTCAAATTTTCAAACTCAAAAAAAGCTTGAGCTCGAGTTTACCAAAGCTTAGTTCGACTTATCTTATTTATACTTCTAGATGTCACCTTAAAAATTAAGGACGTAGTAAAAATTAAAGTAATAAAATTGATAGGTGAATTTATGGATTCACCAACTTTATATGCTCGTACAAAGTGGCGTGCATATCCATAAAATACAGAGAGAGAGAGCAAAAGATAGAGAAAAAAAAAAAAACCATGGTCTCAAGTTTATCAATACTAGCTTCAATTGCAATTATTCGTAGCTCATTCAATGAATTCATCCCACAAGAAATACGCAGTTACATATGGGAATTCTGTCGCCGGTTCTCATCAGAACTCACTATCGTCGTCAAAGAATCACATGAAGGCTCAACAAACCATCTCTTCAATGCCTTGGTCACATATCTTGGCAGCAATGCTTTCTGCTCCACTTCCTCTTCTTCTTCTTCCTCCTACCAGCGTCGCCTAACAGTAGGCAAAAGCGAAAGCATGAAAGTTCTAACATATGGGTTAGACAGAAACTCAGAGATAGTTGATGTATTTCATGGAATTCCAATGAAATGGGGTTATTATGCTGATTTCAATTCTACACTTCATTATGAATCGAGATGGTATGAGCTCAGGTTTCATAAAAGATATACTGATTTGATTAAAAACAAATACTTGCCTTACATTCTTGACATGGCTAAGAGAATTAAAGATCAGAATAGGATGGTTAAGTTTTACACTACTCGTGGTGGTAGAGATGGGTGGAGCTCTAAAGGACAGAATTTAGATCATCCTATGACATTTGAAACATTAGCCATGGATGGTGATCTGAAGGCAAAAATTATAGACGACATAGCTGGGTTTATTAGAGGGAAAGAGTATTATAAGAAGATTGGTAAAGTATGGAAAAGAGGGTATTTGTTGTATGGCCCTCCTGGAACTGGGAAATCAAGTTTGATTGCTGCTATGGCTAATTATCTTAATTATGATATTTATAATTTGAATTTATCTGCTGTTAATTCTGACTCTGGTCTTGAGTTTTTATTGCTTCATATGTCCGATCGGTCAATTCTTGTGGTGGAAGATATTGATTGCTCTATCATGCTTCAGAATCGTCAAGCTGGAGATCATCAACAAGAAAATAACACCCAATCTTCAAGGCCTCAGGTTTGTTCTCTGTTCATCAACTAATTTGCTCATTTTCTTTATTTTCTTCTCAGTTTTAACTTCTCGTTTTCTGATTATGTTTTTACTATTGTTTTCTGGAAGATGGGTTTGTTTGAATGAGGAAGAAGGGATTAAGAACTAATTTGCGTTGTACTTACACATGTTTTTTTGGAGTAAATCCCTCCAATTGTTTGTGAGGGTTTAACCACTAAGTGTGGCTGAAGTTAAATTTGTTATTGTTATGTAAAGGTAACACTCTCTGGGCTTCTTAATGCCATAGATGGCCTTCTGTCATGCTGTGGAAATGAAAGGATTATAGTTTTCACTACTAACTACAAAGATCGGATCGATCCTGCATTGCTAAGAGCTGGCCGTATGGACATGCACATATACCTATCTTATTGCACATTCTCTACCTTCAAGCAGTTAGCAGTAAATTATTTGGATATTTGGGATCATGACCTATTTACTTCCATTGAAAAGCTTATCAAAGAAGTTCAAGTTAGCCCTGCTGACGTTGCAGGCGAACTAATGAAGAATAAAGATCCAAAGACTTCATTAGAAGGCCTTGTCAAGTTCTTGGAAGAAAAGGTAAACAACGAATGTTTTCATTAAGATTTATTTTTGGTTCATTTTGCGTCTAGAATCATACAGTTCTGTTCTGCCATAAATTGACTGGGTGACGAGCTTTTGCATCGTTAGGCTAAATTTTCCTGATAAAAAAAATGAAAAGATATAGAATTTGCAATCAGTAACAGTCAAATATGGTATTAATTTTCTTTTTCTGAGGCCTCTAGCTTAGATTCATAAAAGGGTTTCATCCCAAAATAATACAAAAGAAAATTTTTATGAAGTTTGAGATTGATTAATATCATAACAGCAATGAAAGCTGCAGTTTAAGTTGTTTCTGCATTTATACTTGCCTTTGACTTGATTTTTCCTACATCAGAAATCAGAAGCAAAATTGCAAAAACCTGAGATCAAATCAGAAAATAATAGCCTTGAACAGAAGGCTGCTGATGCTGCCTTTGAAAATAACGAAGAAGCCGAGTCTCCTAAAGCTCAATCAACTTCACCGTTTGAAAATAATTACAGAGTTAAGGAAGAATTTGAACCCGTTCTTGAAGCTATTCTTTCAAAGCACGGCGATATTGCTGCCAATTGCTCCTTGCATTCTCTTCAATGCCGTTCCTCCCTCTTGGAGATTGTTTGTGACATTATCCAGAAGCTACAAGCAACGGATTTAGAAAATCTGACTGAAATTCAGCTTGAATCCATGTTAAATAGCATACAAGACCTTGAATCAATGAAACTGGAAGTTGGGTGGCTGCGTTGGAGGTTGGAGGAGATTATGCAGGAAATGGACAAACAGCTAAAAGGAGGAAGTGCAGAAACAAACCAAAGCAACAGTAATGGCAAACTGAATTGTTTTAACAGCAAGTCCTTAATTGATGGGTTAATTTAACTTTCAAATTTAAGCAAGTGAATTTACTTTAGATGTGCTGAGAAAGTGCAGCATGCAGTATTAGCATATCTGTCTGTCTATTAACCTTAGCCTTGTTTAAGAGTAGCAGGCCAACGTAGTGGTATAAAGAAAATTTTCCCTTATTTAAGTTACAGTTATTTAAGAAGAGTACATGGCCATATTGCTTCTGGGCCTCACGTTTAGGCTGTTATTGCTTATATGATCAAAAGCAAATTGCATGGCTTAAAAAGAAAAATTATCTGTTTATAAAAATCTTTGGTCATGGGTCAATCCTCCTTAACGTAAACTCTTCTTAGGCCAGCTTCTTTGCCTCTGAAGATAAGAGGGAATTAATCAGATTTATTGTGGGCCGTAATAATTAACACGGATCTAGACATCTCCTGGAAATATAAAAAAAAAAAAAAAAAATATCCATGGCCATGGCTAAGATATATCAGGATTTCTCAATTAAATTTAATTGGCTATTGCTAAGGATGTTTTAGAATGTTTTTAATATCACTATGGATAAATCTAACAATCCCATCATTTTTCTCTCGTTCCTTCATTTATATATGTTATAGATAGATTAGATAGTTTATAAATTATTTTAAACAAGCAAATAAAACTGCTCATGCTTTAGCTCGTGTGACTTATTTTGACGCTGGTTTAAAGGTGTAGAGTTATGTTACAAACAATATTTTTTCTATCTCTGTTTCAGATTTTTCAATGAATTAATATCAATTCGATTTTCCTGAAAAAAAAAGGATAGATTATAAATATGATGAAATGCAAATTATATGATTTGAGAAAAGAATACTCTTCCTTTATTAATTTGATGTGTTCACTTTTTAGTCGGGGCAATATAAATTAAGATGGCCCAATGAAGTTCCAAATAGATCTTTTTTATTAAACTAGCACACCGGATGTAGTCAGGAATCTTGAATCAGTGAAATTGGAAATCAGCTAGCTGCATCACAGGTTATATGATATTTACAGACGAATATGAATCTGGTTTAGCAAGTATTTTCCATTTAGAGACATGCCACGGAGAAAAATACTTATTTAAGCCTGATTCATGGTCTTACTTATGAATTAAATAAATAAAACTAAGGATTTTTTAAAAAGTGTTTTGACTTTATTATTATTTTTTCAAATGTATGGTCAAAAATACTTTCGCTTCAATAAAAATATTTAATTTCATCAGTTTAGAAAATATATTCTGCCTAAAATATTGGATATTTGTAATATTGGGTCGAATATAGTATGTAAAGCCATATCGCATATGGGCCTCACTTTTAGGCTTTTCACGCATGTGGACTTGGATTTTTGAGTTGCTGTTAACACCATAATCATCAAATTTCTAATACTATTTGGAAAATATTTTCTAGCGTTTGGTACAACATTAAAAAATTTAATTTTCCATCATATAAATAATGCAATTGCAACTATTATATTTCACATAAATCTAATAAATATATGCAAATTCATAAAGAAAAATAAAAGGTGGATATCATAATAAAAAATATTTCTAATATTTTACTGTAATTTCATAAAGTTCAAACCAAAGTTCATACAATACTTAAAACATAAATCCAATTACAAATATTAGAATATTTCTAATATTTTCTCTCGGAAACGACATTAAAACGTATTCCTCTAGGTATATGGGATTCTTGTTCATATTTTGATATTATCGCGCCACTTACTGCTGTAATACTTGCAGTTGCACCAATACAAGCAGCGCGAATGGATTTGTCATCCATCTACGAAGCAAAAAAAATAATATAGCAAGAGAACTTCTATTAGAAAATAGAAAACTATGAGAAACTTTAAGATAATGGCAGTCAAAAGAACGCATAAAAGCAACCATAGAAACAATGAAACGTCAGTGTATCTATCAAAATAAACAATGAAACATCAGTTGTCTCCCTAATCCATATGGTTTCTGCAAATAAATCACAACACCCTCAAATGCAGAATAGAAGCAAACCCATCAAAGTGTATTTATCAAATAATCTAGGTTATACTCTTGAATGTCATATACCATTACTACTGTATTGATGCGTATATATTATAGGACTAAAAAAGGACTAAAAGAGCATCGTACCACGCCTCTAAGGTATTCAGGCAAGCCAGAGGAGAATCAGAGACCAAAAATAAAATGCACAGATAATTTTATGAATGCTTTGGTGTTGTCTCTTTATTGGACAAGGAGTTTCATCCTTTGTTTGAAAAAACAGGGCAGATGTCTGCATCAAATTATACTAGTGCTAATGTATCACAGCATCAAATTATACTATTTAAAAAAAATTAAACTAAAAATTCCAGAAAAAATTAAAAGTCTTATTAATAGGATTTTCTTCTTAAAAGGAAAAACTTGACCAGAACTCAATGGTCCTATATAAACTTAGTTACATGCATGTAACTATCAAATGGTCCTATATAAACTTGACCAGCACCAAAGTTTCTCCTTAGTTACATGCATAGCATACTATCAAAGTAATTTGTGTTAGGTACCGGCAATAAAGCTACGAGAATAATTACGCTGCGGAAAAATAGAAATAGTGACACAGAAATTTATGTGGTTCACCCTTAACTGTTTAGGACTACGTCCATGTAGGACTACGTCCATGGGACCAAAATATTTCTTCCACTATTAAAAATAGTAGACTTACAAAGAGAGTAATACAAAAATAGTAATACAAAAATAGTGGCACTCAAAAATTGTTTCCCAAAAAACATCCCAATAATCTTCACTATTTTTCTAGATCCTTAATTTTAAAAACTCTTTCTTAAAGCTGAAAACTCTCTAAATATGAGATTTTACTCTCTTGTTGGTGTGTATAAACTGAATCAAATCCTCTCCTATTTATAAGAGAGGAAGACGAGAGAGCCGTGTATAGCTCTCCATTTTGTCAAAGTTGCATGCCAACTTTCCCTTAATTTTTTTTTTCTCATCACGTGTGTGGGTCCCACTGAGTGTGCATTGCCACACCGATGACAAATATGTGGATCCCACTTGAGCGCACAACAATTTATTCATAGCCAATCACCAGAACTCATTACCAAAACAAATTTAGATAAAAAAAAATCATCAAACCAGAACATAGCTCAAGTCCAAGACTGTACAACTAAAATTACTAGTATGAGTAGGCAAAGAAGGAAGCAATTCTGAAAAATAAATCCAATTTAGAGAAAGTTACAGAAAGGATGACGACAGAGAAGACACAAATGGTGACAAGGAAGAAAATCACCAGCGATGATGCGGAGCCACTGTTAGTAGCTGACAAGAGCTGGCTCGTTAGGATTCAGTTTTGTTGCGATGTTGATGATGAACGGTAAGAGAGTAGGAAACTTGATTTGGGCTTTTGAGAAATGTAACGGGCTTTACACAAGTTTTTAGATGCAATGAATATCGGGTTAATTTCACTGGTAGTATCTCAATTTAGCGTATCTCTATTTAACTGTACCTACATTTTAATTTGTAATTTAAAAATACTTCGACTTTGAATTTGTAATACTAAAAATACCTTTGACCATTTTAATTAAGTTTTCGGCACCGGATTGCCAAGTGGCATATAAAAAATTAAAACTGTCTAGATGGCATATTATATCTTTTTGTTTTAAAAATATATTTAAATAATAAAAACTTAAACCATCATTAATTGATAAATAGTTTGCTTTTTTTTTTTTTTTTTTTTTTTTTTTGTCTTCGGTTAACAGTTTGATCTACTGTTATTTTTTTTTTTTGATAAAATTCCAAGGAAATCTACATTGCAGGCTTAAGGTGTCAACTGCCAAACTAAGGAGTTTTTTTAATATAAAAAAGTTAATTAATTGTTTTGGTTTAACTTTTTTATTGCTTAAAAGTATTTTTTTTAAAAAAATGTCACCTAGACAGTGTGTTAATTTTTTCTATGCCACGTGTCATACGACTTGGCAATCCAGTACCGAAAAATTAATTAAAATGGTCAAAGGTACTTTTATTGTTACAAAATTAAAGTTGAAATATTTTTAAGTTACAAATTGAAGTGTAGGTACAATTAAGTGCAGAGACCCTAAATTGAGGAACCACCAGTGAAATTAACCCAATGAATATTATATTAATTTAAATAATAAAGATTACAAGTGGAATCTCTATTATATTATAGTATATAAAAAAGTTTAACTGAATAATATGATCAACCATGTTATATAATTATTATTCCATTACATGCTTCATTGTAGTTTATCAAATATGACCTTAACTTTTACAAACATAGAAATAAACTTTATTTTCAAAGATAACTTCTTTTTTCAGGAAAATAGAGATAATTTCTTTATTACTCCCTCCATTCTTTTTATATAGGAGTAACTAAATTTTTACAAATTAAGAAAGTGGTTTAATCATTTTTTTTTTTTTTTTTGCCTTTTTGTTTTTCTAATTTACCTATAAATATCTCATTTATTTCTCCTCTACTATCAATATATCCATTAAATTACATTTCAATATTAAAATAAGGTTGTAAATGCTTTGTTGGAACGAAGAAAATGTAAAAGGTTGCAAAAAAAAAAAAAAAGGGTTTATGCTCTGACCTGTGGTGGGAAATTTTTTTTTTTTTTGGTCCTTCTTAGGGAAAGTTGTGTGAAAATATAAAAATTTGTTTCTCTTTCAAAAAAAAAAAAATAAATAAAAATTTGTTTACTAATAAAAATTGTGTGAAAATTTGTTAATACTTAGATCATTCAATATTTGAGTAATTATTCGTTTTTCACTCCATATAAACGGAAAATATAGGAAATTGGATAAAAGGACTTTACAGTGTAATGACAACATTATTTAAGTCTTTCAAATTAATCAATTAAATGTTAAGGGACTTAAATGTTAATTTGATCATAATTCAATGATCTGAAAATATTTAACCTAATTTTAATTTTGCCTTGCCATTTTTAGTGCTTGTAATTCAATAGCGATGCACAAAAGATAGCAGAAGACTAAATAATTATTTTTCATTCAGAAATTACATTATATATTTACTCATTATTGTTATTATTATTGTTTCGAAATTATAAAATTAAATAATATAAAAAATTTATCGAATTTCAATTTCAAATTAAAATCACTTGGCATGTATACGTTAAATTAATCTAAATTTTTGGACATCTCATGCACGTCTTTTTCTTAAAAAAGGCTTTTTAAAGTAAATTAAATTATGTATTTGAATCAAACAAACGAAGTCCCAGATTTTTGGTCACGTCTAGCATCTTGTCACCGTGTGTGGCTATCAAACTTGAAGATAATGGACATGACAGCTCAGCTAACCATATTTGAATGGGACAAGCTTTCAACCCAACTTAACTTAATGGTGCTTGCTGAATATACGTAGAATAAAATCAGTTTGCCCATAAATTTAGAAATAATATTTTAAATAGAGTTCCAATTTTTCGTTCAAAAGAAAACAAATATTTAATATAAATCAAAATATAATAAAAAAAGAATAAAATATTTAATTTAAATTAAACATAATTGATAAATAATTAAAACAAAAAATAATAAATAATTTTTGAATCAAGTATTCATAAAATCAAGTTTTTTTCTAAATCAATAATTTTAAATCAAATATTTTATTTAATTATTTTTTTAAATCAAAAACAAGACATTATAATTTTTTATAACTATTTTATATTTCCAAATAGTTTTTTCTTTGCTCATTTTAAACTTTCAAAATTTTTATTAATTAAAAATTAATTTTATCAAGATTAAATTTTTATTTCTTTGATATAAATTCAGATAGCAAATTTTACCAAAAATTTTGATCTTTTTGAATAAATTTAGGCCGTGTTGGGCAACAGATTTTTAAATAGCTTTTAGCATTTTGATTAGTCAAAATATTACACTCTATTTAAAATACTACTCGATAACATAACGTTTGGATTAATTTTTAGATATAATGGTAGTGTTTTGTCAAAAGCTAACTCATATAATATTTATTTTTTAGCATTTCATTAAAAAATATTTAAACAGCTAATAATTTAATTCTATTAAAATAACTAACAGGTATTAAAATAACTAATTTTACCGTCCATATAGTTAATTTTATCTAACGAACTCTTAATATTCCTCTCCAGATGGAGATAAATTAAACTTTATTTCACTGTATAAATATAATCATTGAATAGAAAGGCACAAAGCTCTTCTAGTTCTTGTATTGATTGGCCGACAAAGCAATTTATGTTTTTCTTGCTATGCACGAGTCGTGTAGACTCCACTCTCCACCCAATGTCTGTGTGGACTTCCATCAGCCGCACAGCAACTCCTCTTTCTTCTTTTATTTTTATTTTTTTAATTACTTTTCCAAGTTTGTGGAACCGTACGTGGAAATCCACAATACTCCTATATTAAAAGTTTACTAAAAATGGATGGAGCACTTCACTTGCCATTTACATATTAAATTTATTTATTTTAATAAAAAATTCTATTTAATTTAACTCAATTCAAAATGTTCTTAATTTTTTTTTCTAACTTTTTTTTTGGCAATTTTACTTTCATGTTCATCACTTTCTTGTTACGTGTCTATGCGTCCTCGCGCATACGAGAGTGACAAATTTCTCGACCCATCCTTTTTGAGTTAACTTTCAATGTTTTTACTAAGTTAAAATCATATTTCTATTAATTACAGTATTTTATAACATAATTTTTATAATAGCTATTTTAGATGTTAAATGAGTTTTTCATAAAATGTTAAATATAACTTGTTTGTGGTTTGTTATTTTGTTTCAAAATATAAGTTGTTTTGTGTATTTTAAGAAATAATAAATGATATTTTTTTTAATATTGTCATTATTTACACTAAATATAATAAATATTTCGCAAGCAACTATTGATTTTGAGACAGAATAATTTGAGTTTGTTATAATTTAGGAGAATTAATTGTTTTCTTAATTTTTATATAAAAATTTTAAACGATTTATATTTTGAACAGAGAGAGTAAGACTCGGACTAAAATTCAAAATTCAGTATACTAAAAGACAACTCATTAATCAAAATGATTAAAGTAAGACAAAAAAATGAAAAATATATGTACATATACCTAAAATGAAAGGGAGGTCATTCAGTTATCATATTCATTGAATTATGATAATAAAATAATAATAAAAACATCTTATTTATATGTAGATAACTAAAAACCTAATTTAAGAGGAAGAATGTCATCACTAAACTAGAAGCTTAACAAAGTCCTAATTAACATTTTCAGAAAAAAAAAAACATTTCTAATTAAAAATACCATATATTAAGCTAAAAATTTCATAATTTCCCATACAGCATTAATTATTTAAATGATAATTATAGAACGGGAAATTAAGCTAACCAATTAAACTAAAGCTTTTAAATAATAAATTTCCTATTTTATCTTTTAGCCAATGAAGTTAAAAGGGCAATTTGTCATTATGAAATTTAACCAAGCCCTTTTTTGACAATTCCAATATTTTCGTTTCGTATTCCTACTTTTATATATAATTATAATTATAAGTTATATGTAAGTAAACAATGAATCAAATAAGCTAGAAAAAAAACATACATTTGTTTTATTTTTTTTATGTACTGGAAATCAAGTGGATGAATCAGCTATCCATAATCATTTGTTGAGCACTCTGGACCACAAGTGGGAGGTTTTTAATCTTGTTGTACAGTCAATAATTTTATTTTGGCCATCAAATCTCTCAATAAAAAAAAAAAAAAAAAAAAACTATCCATACCAATTGAGTAAAATAAATTATTTTCAAAAAGAAAAACGGCTATATGTAACCGTTGACTAAAATAAATTTTTTTAAAAAATACATATATAGTACGAATTAGATCAAGTAATCAATACTATACGAAACTGGTGAAAAAGCGTCAAATTTTCTTTTCCGCGCTTATATAAACTGGCATGCATATACGAGAGCAATAATAGAGATAGCAAAAGATATAAAAAAAAAAAAGCCATGGGAGCAAGTTTATCAACACTAGCTTCAATTGCAATCATTCGTAGCTCATTCAATGAATTCATCCCACAAGAAATCCGCAGTTACATATGGGAATTCAGTCGCCGGTTCTCATCAGAGCTCACTATAGTCGTCAAAGAAACACATGAAGGCTTGACAAACCACCTCTTTAATGCTTTGGTTGCATATCTTGGCAGCAATGCTTTCTCCTCCACATCCTCTTCCTATTACTCTTCATTGCCGCGCCGCCTAACAGTAGGCAAAAACGAAAGCATGAAAATTCTAACATATGGGTTAGACAGAAACTCAGAGATAGTTGATGTATTTCACGGAATTCAAATGAAATGGGGATTTTATACTGATTTCAATGCTACACTTCATTATGAATTGAGATGGTATGAGCTCAGGTTTCATAAAAGATATACTGATTTGGTTAAGAACAAGTACTTTCCTTACATTCTTGACATGGCTAAGAGAATTAAAGATCAGAATAGGATGGTTAAGTTTTACACTAATCGTGGTGGTAGAGATGGTTGGAGTTCTAAAGGATTAAATTTAGATCATCCTATGACATTTGAAACACTAGCCATGGATGGTGATTTGAAAGCAAAGGTTATAGAAGACATAAATGGCTTTATTAGAGGGAAAGAGTATTATAAGAAGATTGGTAAAGTATGGAAAAGAGGGTATTTGCTGTATGGCCCTCCTGGAACTGGGAAATCAAGTTTAATTGCTGCTATGGCTAATTATCTTAATTATGATATTTATAATTTGAATTTATCTGGTGTGAATTCTGATTCTTGTCTTGAGAATTTATTGCTTCATATGTCCAATCGGTCAATTCTTGTTGTGGAGGATATTGATTGCTCTATCATGCTTCAGAATCGTCAAGCTGGAGATCATCATGAACATAATAATACCCAATCTTCAAGGCCTCAGGTTTGTTCTCTGTTTATCTACTAATTTGCTCATTTTCTTTATTTTCTTCTCAGTTTTAACTTCTTGTTTTCTGTAAAGGTAACACTGTCTGGACTTCTTAATGCCATAGATGGCTTACTGTCCTGCTGTGGAGATGAAAGGATTATAGTTTTCACTACTAACTACAAAGATAGGATCGATCCTGCATTGCTCAGAGCTGGTCGTATGGACATGCACATATACCTATCTTATTGCACATTCTCTACCTTCAAGCAGTTAGCGGCAAATTATTTGGATATTTGGGATCATCATCTGTTTACTTCCATTGAAAAGCTTATTAAAGAAGTTCAAGTTAGCCCTGCTGATGTCGCAGGTGAGCTAATGAAGAATAGAGATCCAAAGACTTCATTAGAAGGACTTGTCAAGTTCTTGGAAGACAAGGTAAATAGTGAATTCTTTCTCTTTTAAGATCTAATTTTATCATATACTTGTAAATAGTGACTTGATTTTTCCTACATCAGAAATCAGAAGCAAAATTGCAAAAACCTGAGATCAAATCAGATGACAATAAAAGCCTGGAACAGAAGGTTGATGATAATGCCTTTGAAATTAAAAAAGAAGCTGAGTCACCTAAAGATCAATCAATTTCACTGAAGGAAAAGAAGTATAGAGTTAAGGGAGAATTTGAGCCTGTTCTTGAAGCTATTCTTTCCAAATACGGTGATATTGCTGCCAATTGCTCCTTGCGTTCTGTCCAATGCCGTTCCTCCCTCCTGGAGATTGTTTGTGACATCAGCCAGAAACTACAAGCAGCAAAGCTAAAAAATCTAACTGAAAACCAACAAGAGACCTTGTTAAATAGCGTACGAGATCTTGAATCATTGAGACTGGAAGTTGGCTGGCTGCGTCAGAGATTAGAGGAGATTCAAGAAATGAAGGAAATGGATAAACAGCTAAAAGGCAGCAATGGAGAGGGTAATGGAAAATTGAATTGTTTTAACAGCAAGTCATTAGTTGATGGGTTAATTTAACATGGTGGAAAGGGTAAGAAAGTTATTTCACTTTCACATTCAAGTCAATTTCCTTTGGATGTCCTGAGAAAGTGTGAGTATGCAGTATCAATTGGCATATCTGTCTATTAGCCTTATTTAAGATTAGCAGGCTAATTTGGTGGTATAACCAAAAATTTCCATTATTTATAGTTTTTAACTTTCTGATAATTGCTTTCAGTTGCCAGAAAACCCCATTTTAAAGGTCTCAAACATATATAATTGTTGTGATAAAATTTGCATACACCTGATGTATGAACGGTGATCCATAAAGCATTTTTTAAAATATTATTACTATTTCATCCTTTTTTTTGTCATTTTTACAATCTTTTTTTTTTTTTTTTTAAATTTACCTAAACCTTATATATGAATAGTTACATGCACACTCTTTTTTAAACTTCATATCATTTCATTAAAGTTCAGTTGTCAAAAACATCCATGGTAGAATAACAACCTTCCAAAATCAATTATATAACCACTGAAGAGTAATATATATTATTTGATTGGCTTGATATACTATTTTACCTCGACTTTTTTCTAGCAATTGCAGTTTTAATCTAATTTAACATTTGGATGAATGATATCATTATTTATAACTTTATATGCAGTTGCACCTTAAATACAATTTCTGATTAATATTTGCAAGAAATAAGGCTTAATTTGCTTTCTGAACTTGGACACAATATATAATTTTTTTTAAAAAAATTAACTTTTTTGTATATTTATGCCTTAAAGTTGCACCAAAAGTACAAGATGCCGTTTTTTATCCCAAAAAATAAATTATTTGATTTAAATAAAAGATGATTAAAATGTAATTATATATTTTATCTAAATAAAAATATAATTAAAATAAATAATCAAACAAAAAATAAATATTTTTATAAATGAATATCTCAATATCTCAATATAATCAAATATTTTTCTAATTCTATAATTTTTTTAAAATCAAATATTTGTTAAATTATTTTGAAATCAAATACTGTAAATTTTTTAAAATTATTATTATATAATTTTGTAATTTTAAAATTTTAAGTAATTTTTATTAGTGAAAATTATAAAAAAAATTTACTTAAAAAAAGTTGAAAAGTCAAATTGGACTAAAGTTAATTTTTAGAGAAATTGTATCACAAATTCCACTTTGCAATTAAAAAAACATAAACTCTGGGTCCCACAATCCAATTTTAGTTAGATTTTCATTTTTGCTCGATAGAGACTGAGAATCAAGCCCGAGGGTTGATGATTGGAAGGATTAGCTAGTTTAGCGGGGCTTTTGCACAATATTGCCAAAGTGGCTTTGTGAATGGATTGGTCGGTGCTTTAAGAAATACAATATTAATTTATTAAATATCATTTTGTAAGAAACACAATATTAATTTATTTAGTAGCACAAATATATTCTTTCACCTTCAACTTTAAGTTTTATTGTATTTCACTCTGATTTAATATTTATGCCAATTTCATCATGAACTTTAATTTTTTATTACAATTTCACTCTAATTTCACTCTGAACTTTAACATTTTGTTGCAATAGAACCCTAAATTATAATTAAGACTTAAATTGTAAATAAAAAATAAGTTTATTCTTGACCTTGGGCTTAGATTAACTTAATACATTATGTGAATGAGGAAGTTTGAGTTAATAGTAAGGACAATCTCTATTATTATTTTTAATATTTTAAATTCTTTCTTTTATTGATAATAAGTAATATTAAAAATTAATTATTTGATACATAAATTTTTTTTTGAAAAAATTAGAATATAATTATTATTATGATTTTATTTTAATATAAATTTTAAAATAATTATAAAATCTAAAACAAAGCTGCTATCAATTTATGACTCATAAACTATTAGAAATTGTAACACTTTTTTTATCAAAATAAAATATAAGATATTATAATTTTTTTTAAAAAAAAGTATTCATGTATCAAAAAAATTAATTTTTAAATATTATTTATTTCAATTGAAGAAAAAATTTAAAAATATTAAAAATAATAATAGAGATAGTCCTTACTATTAATCCAAACTCCTTCACCGACATAAATGTATTAAGTTAATCCAAGCCAAGGTCAATAGTAAATCTATTTTTCATTTACAATTAAGTCCTAATTATAATTTAGGGTCCTACTGCAACAAAATGTCAGAGATCAGAATAAAATTGATATAAATGTCAAATTAGAGTGAATTGCAAAGTTCCGACATAAAAATCAAATCGGAATAATATCGCAATAAAACCTAAAGTCTGATTGCAAAACATTATATTATGCCTTTATTTAGTTAGGTAAATATTAGGTGAGTGGTTCTATAAGTGCTTGGAGGGTGCTGGACAAAGTGGAACCAACAACTTATGATATGGCTTTGCGTTAATGGAAGCTTACTTGTCCACCAATAGGTAAGTGGGTGAGTAGAGCTCTGGTTGTGCAAGATTTTCTTAGCTACCATGGAAGTTATAGAGAAAGGGAAGAGAAAATGTTACTTAAGCAAATTATTTTTTACTTTTAGTTAATAAAAAGCAAAGAGTAAAATTACTAAGAAACTACCAACAAAATTGGTGGTTTCTTAAACAAATTATTTTTTATTTTGTTTATGTTTTTGTTAAGAGAAAAGGAAATTGTAAGATTGCTAAGAAACCACCAATAAGATTGGCTGTACAAATTTAACATTACAGTTTTTCGATAAATACTTTGAAAGGCATAATGTATAAGAATACTCTGAATTTGCAGTTTTAATGTATTTTAACTTTTTTGTTAATTTTATCCTAATTTCGACATTTTGTAGCGATAACACCATTAATTGCAATTAAGGATGAGAATGCAAATAAAAAGGTACTTCCATCATTTTTTAAAAATTAATTAAAAAAAAGGTTTTAAATGCCTTTTGCATATTAAATTATTTATAGATTTAGAAATATGATAGTTGAGACGTGTGAAATTAAAATACTAAAAAGTTATTTATTTATTTTATATTAAATGAATAGTAACTTGACTATATTTTCAATCTAAAAAAAAATTTAATATTAGAGTTTTTATCCTTAAAATATAGATAATATGGAAACAAAACATGTAATTGAAAAAATTACATTTTGTTAAATTAATTTTTATGTCATGCTTCCTAACTCTTTAGGAAGTACAAGAAACATAGATTATTATTAACTAGCATACTTATTTCAAAATTAAAATTTAATATATGCAACACTAACTGGATAGATTTTAATAAATTTTTTTAAAAAAAAATTATATTTTTATAAATGTCACATGATATTCTCAAAATGATGGAAATATTTTTCTATTTGCAATTTCATTCTTAATTGTAATTGAGGGTGCTACTATTATTATAAAATATCAAATTTGAGTAAAATTGATAAAAAAAATTAAAATAAAGTGAAATTTGTAAACAATTTAAGATATTCTAATATATTAAGTCTATTTCGAAAGTACAGTATTCGGGAGTTAGGACTTTTTTATTTTTTATTTTTTACTTCATTAGAGAAAATTGCCTTTGTAAGAGTCCAGTTGCAAATTGGATAGATTTGGTGAAGTATTCCAAAACAATCTAGCAATTTCTGGTCTTGTTTTGAAATAGAGTGTCCTAAATGACATATCTTATACCTGATACAACTTTTCTATAGCGGGTCAAAATGTCTATCAATAAATTTAAGGCCAAAATGAATATACATGTCCCCGAATTTTATTAAAAAAATCTTACGGCACTCTAAACTTTGTAAGTGACTTATTATGTCCATGAAGTTACGAATTTTGCTAATATTATATTCTCTCTATACTAATAATAATATTTTTTTCGATGTTTTTGGTATTTATGTGTAAAATATTCACTTAATATGTGGTTAATATAATCTTTGTAATAATAGTTTTTTCATATTTTCAGTTATCTAATAAGTGTTTAATTGATTTAATTTTAGAACTTTGAGCATTTAATAAAAAAATTTTTGTAAGTTGAAGTACTTAATTGATACAATTTTAAAATTTGAAGTATTTAATATGCCAAAGTAAAAGTTGAGGGCGCTACAAAATTTTTTACGTAAAATACAGTGATGAATTTATGCATTGGGCCATAAATTTAATGCAGTGGTTTTGCCTGCAGTTTACACGATGTATTTAGATATTTTAACCCGCTACGGTAAAAGTTGTGTTAGGCTCTAATTATTTTTTTCATTTGAAATAACACAAACTAAATTTGATAAATAATACTTTTCTAATAAAAATATTTAAAGCAACTATGTACTTAAATATTACTCATTTTGTCTGAAAAAATATAAGTCGTTTTAAGATGACTGTTTTGTTCCAAAATATAAGTCATTTTGAGTATTTTAAAGAAAAATAATAAATGATTTTTTTTCAATTTATCAATATTTATATTAAATACTATGATTATTTTTACAAGTTACTTTTGATTTTGATATAAAGAATGTTTTGGTCAAATTACAGTTTTTATGTTATAATTTAGAAAAATTAATTATTTCCTCAACCCAGTACAAAAAAAAAAAAAACAAATCCTTAATCCCTATATAAAAACTTTAAATAACTTATATTTCAGGATGAAAGGAATATCAAATTCAACTCCATAATATTCCATGTTCATTTATTTATTTACACGACATAGAATTCTTCACTTAACATTGTATAAAACAAAGACATACTAATTTTCATCATCTTCGTTTCGCATTAATAGACATAAAATGAAAGTCCACATATAAACAGTATAATGATAAAATAAACTACATTATCATTTCTATAAAATACAGGGGTGGAACCAGCCCAAAGAATTAGGGGGTTCAAACTATAATTTTGATTAATGAGGGGATCAAACCAAAATATTTTTTTCAATTTTTTTAACACTAAAAATTGATTTTTTTTAAATTTTTTTTATATTGAGAGGGCCAAGACCCTTTAATCCCTAACAACAAATAACTAAACCATAAGTTATATTCTCATATCTTATGGCAGATATTGCTATGTTGGTAGCAGAAGAGTTTGAAAGAAGAGACAAGAATTCAAGAAAAAGGTGGTGCATATAGAGAAGAAGAGGTCAATTGGGTCTTCTGTGTTTCTTTTTATTTCTCAAAAGGTCAAGAATTAATTTTAAAACACTGAACTGAAATTCAATAAGAAATCTGCCAAAAATGGGCATCACAGCATCAGAGTATAAAAGATGCATCAATGAAGCATTCAAATACCTCACAACTTTGAGTTCTCAATTCAATATGTGGCCCAATCATGAAAATGGATTATCAATTTCTCATTGATACATTAAGGTAGTGTTTAGTTCAATTCATTTGAAATGAATTCCACTGTTTAGGTTCATAGGACTTAAAATGCAGAATTCAATTGAATTCAGCATTTTAGCTGTTTGGTATATTTTCAGAATTGAATTTCATTTGTTCTTATTTGTTAAATTACTCTAAAATCTAATTATTTAGTGAAACGACCCGGAATTTTATTTTCAAAAATTTTTCATTTAAAAATTTAATTGTTAATCCTAGCGAATGGCATTATAGAACTTATTACGTTCAAAATTTTAATAAATTAACACCCTATGGATTTATTTAATCAATTAAATGAAATTATACATTTTATATAGTTAAATGAAACCGAAAGAGTTAATTAAACCAATTGAAAAGCTAACAAACCGAAAGGAAACCCAAGCAAAGATCCTGAATCGAACCAAACTAGTTCTGAATCAAACCAAACCATTTCCTAAAAACCTAAACCAAACTCCCTAAGAGTTTCTTCTCCTATTAGCGGCAACCTCCACCCCTCCCCCTCTCCCTTTCGCTTTTCCGGTCACCTGAAGCCAGCGCCATCCCACCGCCTCCCGCCGCCGTTCCCTTGCCGCTCTCTCTCTCCCTCTCCTCTGTTATCTCGGGCTAGCGGCTAGCGCAGCTGTCGCACGAAGCCTGCAACTTTGCTAATCGGGAAATCGCTTCGCCTCTCCAGCTCCATTTTTTCGGCGACTCCAGTGCAAGCAGCCAACTCCGGCCTCTCTCTAGTCGACGGTGAAGCTCTAGCTCTCTTTCTCGCCGCTCTCTCTCCTTCCCGTCCAGGCTGGCGCAACAAACTAAGGAGCTGCAAGTTGCGATCTTTTGCGATCGGGACAGTCGACTCGCCGATCTTC
Organism: Jatropha curcas; assembly: GCF_041381405.1. NCBI lineage: Eukaryota > Viridiplantae > Streptophyta > Magnoliopsida > Malpighiales > Euphorbiaceae > Jatropha > Jatropha curcas. Next base: position 2,478,006 of record NC_143154.1, read on the forward strand.
TTTGCTTTTCCCGGCGAAACTTGTCAAGGATCGGCTGGTTGCACCTTCCAACGTCTCCAGCAAGTCCATTGGCCACCGTTTTCCTTGGCTCCGGCTAAGCCACCTCCGGCAGAGTCAACCTTGAGTGTTGAAGCTATTTCCGGTTAATTTAACCGGAAAATAACCAACTTCCCACATAATTTTCAACTAGGTAAACTGATTTTGGACCCTTTTTAGCTTATTATTCATGAATTTTCTGATTTTGTGGCTGATTTGGTGTGCTTGAGGCAACTTCCATTCAGAAGCTAAGAATTTGATTAATGGCAGTAGCTTCCGATTAGAGAAATTATAGTTTTGATTTAATTAAGTTCATATATGATAGTAGAAGCGTATTTTTTATGGTTGTCATATAAAAGCTCTAGTGATCAAATGAAGTAACAATAGGAATTTTTATTTATTACTGTGGCAACAGGTAACTTAGTTATTTTGATTAAGTTTTGTTTAATGAAAAAGGAAAAGTTATAGTGTATTGAGTTTATAAATTAAATTCTTGCTAACAATTGGTTAATTAAATATTCATATTTGGTTATGCTTGGTGAGGATAGCGATTCATAGATTATTTAGTTGTTAATTAAGATCTTAGTTAATGTTTATAAAGAAAATATGAGCTATAACTTTGTATGATTATTAAAGGTATATGATTGGAAAGTTTAAAATAGTAGGACTTGGAGGATAAACAAGTAACCATTTTCACTCGGTCGCATAATTATTATTTATTTGTTTAATCTTAGTTAAGCTATGAATGTTTTTGTATTAGTAGCAACTGATTTGTATAGATGGTTAAAGGACTATTTTGTTACTTTGTTGGAGGAAGGGAAAAATAATTTGATTTGATTGATTGCTAGATGGATGGGTTGTGTCGACTAGATGAATATTTAATGAAATTGTTGATATTTAAACAAGTTGATGGTTCAATTTTTAGGAGAGATGCTACCGAAATTTCGGCAGAATCTAGTCTAGTTATAGCAATTAGATAGGAAGATAATTTATTAGATTAATTCCCTAATTCTTTACTTAAAATTAATTCTTTGTCTCATGCAATTCTTCCTTGTATTCTTAAATTCTTTAAATCGTATAAGCTCGCCTACTGCCCCGAGTCAAAGTTCGAGTTAGAGCTTCTTCCTTTCTCTACCACTATGAGTAATAATAGATAGAAGATATCACCATTGCATACACATGTCACTTACTTTATAAAGAAATATATATAGATGATAACTTAACATTCATTTTTATATTATCATATTATTATATATGTATATATATTATATTTATTTATATAATAATTATATTATGTTATTATTAATTATATAATTATACTTTTACGTTTCCGCATTAAGGATTGGTGTGTTGCATTATGTTGAATAATTTGTTTGATTACTTGTGCTGTGAACTTACTGTGCCTTATTTGTGTGGAATTGGAATGAGGTGGGTCACCACGGGTTTGTGAGGGTGGTCTTTGATACTATCGGCCATGTATGGGGAGATCGACGCCCCCATGTGCATCTAATGATATATGATATGAAAAAACCACAGGGTGACCGCCTGTTGGTATGAAAAAGAAAAGAAAATATATAAAAAAAAGAGAGGGCTGTTCAAGTGAGGATTAAATTGGTTGGCCATATATGGGGGACCGGTTCCCTGGTGCACACGTTTGATAGGGCGAGCCATGGGTGAGGATGGCTCGTCGAGGGGTTCGGCGACGCCACTGACCAACTTCCACTTGTTTGATTATTTGAAGGTGTAATTACTTATGGGTGTTGAAATTGTGCAATATGCTTGATTGGTTGCGTGTTTATTTTAGTGTAAAAAGGTTGCATTTCGCATGAATGCTTGTGTATGCATTATTTGTTATTATTCACTGAGTTGTAAAACTCACTCTTCATTTTTTAACTTTTCAGGAAGTAGGATTCCTGTAGGATTTCTGTCGAGTCGTTTAAAGTTCTGCAACCTTCTTCGCAGAGCTATATAAGTAAATTCCTAATTTCTGTAATTAACTAATTTATGTATTGTTATGTATAAGAACTTTGCTACTTCTAGTTATTATTGCACTCCGCAGTTGTAGGATTTATATACCTCTAATCGTGTAGTAAAATGGGTATACTATTCTATGGACTTACAAATGTCTTAATCATTTATTTAGATGCATGCATGAACTGGTAGCCTATATTATGAATGAGGTGTATTACACATAAGCGTGAACTGTGTATTGAGATGTTTGAGATTAGACTAGGATCATGTGATTATTATATATATATATATATATATATATATATATATATATATATGGGCTTACTGCTCCTAGGATTTTATTTGGCGTGTATGGACTTTGTAGTTTAGGCTTACTACGGGCCTCAGGGCCTTAAGGGTACCTAGATCCTAGTGTCGGTCCGGCCTATAATTTTGGGTTGTGACATTTATGAATAATAATTTTTAATTCAAGTCAAAAAAATCTTTTATTTAATGCATTTATAATACTCCATTTATCCCAAAATATAAATCGTTTTATGGTAATTATTTTATTACAAAATATAAGTCGTTATGAGTATTTTAAAAAGTAATAAATGATATTTTTCAATGTAACTGTCACGATCCATTTTCAAGAGTTGGACTAATCCCATATTCTGTTCACAGTGGTAGCCTCAGGCCTAATAACTATATTCTCATAATCAAAGCCCAATCTAATAGTCTACAGACGTATCAAAAATATAAGTCATATAATTACTACATAAACTTATATTATTTAATTACAACTCATTTGAAATATTGTTGCGAAACTCTAAAATTTATGATATTTTACATTTATATGCTTAATACAACTATTATTATTTTTCTTTATTTGTTTTTCAAATCAACTAGATCCATAGGGTTCTTCTTTCCTCCTATTATCTGGAAAAATAATGTCATGGCTCCGCCCTGGTTAGTATTGTCCGCTTTGGGCCCTTCCGTACGAGGTCACCCTCACGGCTTTGTCCCTTGAGCCATGGAGACAGATCCATGCACCCAAAAGCGCGCTAACCAGTTTAGAGACCACCCCTCTTATGTACTGAACAGATTCCTCGTGCGTAACCGATGTGGGATTCGCCTAGGTGCACTGTAGGCTTAGATCCCTCACAGTCACCCCCCGTAGGGACTCAGCGTCCTCGCTGAGGTTTGCCCCACCACCGGCCAGAGGGACGAGGCAACGGCTCTAATACCAAATGTCATGGCTCCGCCCTGATTAGTATTGTCCGCTTTGGGCCCTTCCGTACGAGGTCACCCTCACGGCTTTGTCCCTTGAGCCATGGAGACAGATCCATGCACCCAAAAGCGCGCTAACCAGTTTACAGACCACCCCTCTTATGTACTGAACAGATTCCTCGTGCGTAACCGATGTGGGATTCGCCTAGGTGCACTGTAGGCTTAGATCACCCCCCGTAGGGACTCAGCGTCCTCGCTGAGGTTTGCCCCACCACCGGCCAAAGGGACGAGGCAACGGCTCTGATACCAAATGTCATGGCTCCGCCCTGGTTAGTATTGTCCGCTTTGGGCCCTTCCGTACGAGGTCACCCTCACGGCTTTGTCCCTTGAGCCATGGAGACAGATCCATGCACCCAAAAGCGCGCTAACCAGTTCAGAGACCACCCCTCTTATGTACTGAACAGATTCCTCGTGCGTAACCGATGTGGGATTCGCCTAGGTGCACTGTAGGCTTAGATCCCTCACAAATAAGGAGGCAGGGGTGAGCGCCAAACTCAATGAGTAGGAGTAGATAACCCTCTCACCCCACACAATCATACATACGTTAATCATGTCACACAATCAATAGTCCTTCGACTAATTATGAATGGACAAGCAAGCATGAATGCATACTTATCAAATAAGTCACAACAATTCAAGAAATCAAACAGTGGACATTAGTTTGCACAATCACCCATTATAAATAAGGATCATGCTCACTCCCAAAGTATGCTTTAAACTAATTTTCGAAAAAATAATCCACAATCCTTGTGTTAAGCGCACTCAGGGAGTCCACCCCAATTCGGGCTTGACGAACCTAGTCCGTCTAATGTTTCTTTCCTTTCTTTTCTTTCCCTTGTTCACTTTTCCTTTTTTTTTTTTTTTTCTTTTTCTTTTATCACCAATGCGCATCAAATCAAAGAGTACAAGGGGGGATGCCAATCCACCCACTTACGGCATATTCACCATGCTCGTGCTCCCACCCCAGGGTGATCCACATCATTCTAACTTCACGGTAAATCATGAATAAATCATATCCAAACACAAGATTTCACATCATTCACACAATGTATAATGTCCAGCATCTTCACATATTTCAATATATTAGTATATGTGTTTCATGTAGTTCATGGCATACATGCCTGCACAGCATTTCTACATGTATGCATGCTTTACATAAATAGCATATCATTCATGTCTACATGAATGTAAAATGCATGAGCGATACATATTATTTAACTCTACTCACAGTTCTTTATTGTCCTTAATAGGACTATGTTCATTACAGCTCCCTTCTGGCTTTTGTCTTGTCATTCTGGAACCTTGTAAGTATCTAGAAAGAAAATTTTAAGTAAGAATTTAATTTTGAGATATTTAACTATCATTTATTTATTAATGTTGGCCAATATAGTCGATGGTCTTAACTTATTAAATTGTATATTTACTATTCTTTTATTTATTTATTTATTTAATCTAATATATAAACTTTAATAAAGCTTATAGTCCCTTGATAAGTAATGTTTATAATAATAATAATAATAATAATATTAATATTAATAATAATAATATATGGGTAATACATTCGTTAACGACATAATTAGTTCAATTCTTTATTAAACAATTTTTCGAAAATTTGACACCATCTCCCTTATAAATTGGGATAACCGTCTAGTCACGTATCAAACCAAAAGAACAATCTAACATATAGCCCATCCATTGGACAATAATCTCAATCAAAGCTCATCCTCCATTATGCCATAATTATCTCAATTGGTAACTAATTTACATTATATTCATCATGCATATTTACTAATCTAGATAATACAATTATTATTATTAAATATATATAACAACTGAGTTCTCATTATTTACACACTATTCAAACTATATAAATAATGAATGGATGCCCTCCAAAATGATAATAAGATATCAGATTCTTTTTAATCTAATTTTCCCTTTGATTTAAGTTAATTGATCAACTAACTTAGCTAAGCTAATACTTAAATATTTTCCACTTTAGCTATACATTCAGTTCAGTTAAACCGAAATAATTAAATTAGATCGATAAATTCTTAACTAAATACTGTCGGAAATTTAGCATCAAAGCCTAAGAGAAGAGAAGAAGAAGAAAAGATAGAAAAGAAGCTTCTAGCGCATTGTTGGGTAATTTCGGTTTGAATTGAATCGGTTTGGTCCAACTCAGCGATTTAGTCTGAATTTCATCCAGTTTGAGGATTCCAATTGATTTACAGGTCCTATTTAATAATAATAAAATATTTGCTTTTAAATTTCATTGGTTGAAATTAATAATTAAATTTTTAAATGATGTTTGAAAATTAATTTTTGAGTTATTTCAGTTACCCTTGTTTAGATTAGTATAATAAATATTTATATTTATTGCTTTGAGATAAAGAATAGTTTGAACAAATTACTTTTGAATTTTTTATAATCTAAAAGAATTAATTGCTTCCTTAATTTTTGTGCTATAAACTAAACAACTTATATTCTAAAAGAGACGGAGTAATTAACAATTATTTAAGTTGTTAATATACTAATAAATTTATATATATATATATATATTTATTTATTTATTTATTTATTTACAAAACGACAGAAGCAGTTGTATTTCGGAATTTATACACCGTTCGACTCGGCCCAAGGAGCGAACAATTATTTAGAATTTCTGTGGGCCCCATAAGTTAGCTGTATTAGATACGCTTCATGTGGTATAATACACACTTCACTTGTAATACAATTCAAATTAGAGGGCAAATAGGAGATTTGATACATGAACTTTGAAGCAAATTGGAGACTGGAAATGCCCAGTAAGCCGGAGCAATCGGAGGAAGAAGAAAGAGAAATCTTGAGCAATACCAGTTACTAAAATGGCGAAGACACAATTGATAACACTTGAGTGATTGAGATAACCAGACACGATTTTCTGTTCTATCGCGTATGCTTTTTGTTTTGATTCATGAGAACTGAGTAGGTGATGAAGGAGATGCTGATTTTATTTATTAAAAAATATTATTTATTAGTCTTTATAATGCTCAAAATAATTTATATTTTTGAGATAAAATAATTATTTAAAAATAATTTATATTTTGGGACCGAGGGAATATTAGTTTGCCACGAGTTGATAAGTCTAATAGTTTCGTGTATTTATTTATTTTTATTTTTATTTTTAAATAAATAATATATTTAATTTTTTTTATTTTTAATAGCAAATATTCAATAATTTAGAGGAATATAACTTTCTTAGATTATTATTAAAAGTACAATGTAAATAGTCAATGATTATAAAGAAATATATATTATATATGTCATAAGGGTATTTTAGTCCGATAAATAATGTTACGTAAGTTTTGTGGAATTTATTTCAAAATTTTACCAAATTTAATATATTTTAGTTTTAATTATAATCAATTCCACGAAATTGAATTTTAGAAATTGAATTCTACATTTAATTAAACCAAAAAAGCTTAGAATTTTCTATAAATAACTCTATTCATTGTCCCACGTTGCCACATCCAAAATATTTTTGAAACTAAACTTCCACTTAACCATTTAATTTGCATTATGGTCAAGCTTTTTGCACAAAATTTGTAATCACAAATGCAATAGACCATAGAATTTGCAGGCAGAGATCTCAAACTAAGAGCAACTCCATTGTGATCGTAGATTGTAACTTATTTAATTGTCAAATCGGAAGAATGGAAAGTTAAAATATATATATATATATATATATATATTTCAATGTTATTGTCTCTATAGTCAGTTAAATTGATGTGTAAGAAAAAAAAGTAGACCACCCTCAACCACACTCTTTATTTTTAAAGGGTTTGTTAGATAATTGACTCGGCTATTTAATTTTTTTTCCTATTAATTTTATTTTCCCTTTTCGCCATCTTCTCCCTACTCAACCTATTTCTTCTTGGCTCTAAACCTGTATGTTTTATTTTAATTAAATATAATTTTAAAAAAAATAATACACATCATCCTAAAATTTTATTCTATTAGGTTGTATTCGAGAGCTTTTTTTTTTTTTTTTTAATTCAATAACTACAAATAAACTTATAATCACATCATTGTTGACGGTTCTATTTAATATGCCACATAATCCACAATCAACTATCTCATTTGTAACGTCCCATTTTTCTATTGAATCGAGTCGTTGCTTAGAGTCGAGTCGGGCTGATCCAAAACCCGGTTCGAGCCATTAGAGTCTAGAGTGGGCTAGAATGAAATAAGGAGAAGAAGTGGACTTACTTGAAGGAAACAAAAAGATCAAAGTATAAGGATTAGGACTTGCTTGCACTAAAATATAAAGTTGAGGTAGGAAGTTGTACCATTTTGACACTTGAGGTACCATTTGGTAATTTTCACATAAAAATCCATGATATTCTAGAGACTACCCGTGAGTTCCATTTCATTTTCATTTCTTCATCCTTATCTTCATCTTCTTCCTCTACTTTCCTCTTCCACTTTCCTTTCTCCATCACTTTTAATGGTAGTGAAGATGTTAATGGGATTCAAACATTAATTCAACTTCTATTCTATCCAAGTAAGTAAACCTTCTTGAATTTCATACTTTAATCATTTGGTGATATTTTTAGATGATTCATAAGAATTCTCATGTATAGGAGAGGTGAGCTCAAAGGTAGAAGAAAAAGGAAGTTAAGAAGAAGATTCCAAGCTTGTTAAGTGAAGGTGTGATATCTCTTTTCATTTACCATTTTCTTTGCATGAGAAATTGTGTGGTGTGTTGCTAATGAGACAATATTGCTTCATGTTGAGTGGGAGGACTGGTAATGGTGAGAAAACAGGGGAGGTATTGAATAAATGAAGTAAATAGTGAGTTTATGCTGAAACAGGGGAGTTACTGGTACTGGAAATTTTACCAGTAACTTCATCTTGATTTTGACCCCATTTAATGATGGAATTAGGAAGTGTCATAGAAGAGTTATTTGTTCCTCTATGTGTTAGCTTTACATGGGTTTTTGAATCATTCAAATCGGAGTTGTATATTGAGAGATATGATCAAAAGAGTACAGACAGTGCAGGCTGGAAAACGCGACGCGCGCGCTCGGGAATTGCATGAAGAGCTCGCGACTTGTGCCCGATAACTCACTGTCTATCATTTGGTGCTTTACGCGCTCGCGACCTTGCAAGGCGCGCTCGCGACTTGTGTTTTCATGCACTTTTGGACTTCTTTTTCTATGCAATTGGATTCCTTTGCTCACTTTGTATGCCTCCAATCATTTTACAACAAAAATACAACATTAAATCATGTATCAAAACAACATGCAAGCATGCAAATGATGTGAAATGAGGTAAACACAACTTGTAATTGTATTCTATGCAATTGTGAAATGATGTGAAATGGTGTATGAAGTTATGAATTCTATGCACTTGTATTCCTTTCTCAACTTGTATGTCTTCAACCATTTTAAAACAAAAAGACAACATGAACACATGTATAAACACAAAATGCAAGCATGCAAATGGTGTGAAAATAACATGACACAAGCATGCAAATTATGACACAGTTACTTTGCTTTTGTTTTATCTATTGTCATTCCATTTATATGCTCCATTGAGGTTAGGTAGAAACCATGTAGATAAGGCTATGTCGCGACATAGAATAGCAGATCTGCGCCCCATACAGTTTGGTACTCCGGCTACAGGCCGTTGAGTGGATATGATTATACAGGCCATAGCAGCCAAGCATACAGTTTCATCCAGTTTCATACAGTTTCATCCAGTTTCATACAGTTTTTCTTATCACTTCGGTTTCACTATAACCTTATGGAGCTATACAGTTATATCGACTACAAATTGCATAATCATACAGTATACTAAACAGCAAGAAAGATCATTAAGGGAAAATGAAAGTATCATGATATGTGTGCTTACATTCCATATGTGAGTAAATGTTTATTTCTACATATGTATGTGCTTATATGTTTCTTCATTCATTGTGATATTCACTGAATTTAATCAAAGTTGCAGAGTTTATACAGTATAAAGAACATCAGGTAAGATTATGAAAGTATCATGTTATATATGCTTACAAGTTTATTTATTTAATTCTTAAGGAGCCATACAGTCATGAGATGTTATTAATCATAACTTATATGATGTGACTAAAAGTGCATAAGTCATACAGCATAATGAATAGCAAGTAAGACAATGAACATATACTGTTATGTAATCTTACATGTTTATTGATTTCATTCATACAACACAATGAACAGCAGGTAAGATCATGATAGTATCATAAAGTGTGATTTAAGGTTCATGTAAAGGAGTTATGAGATAATTAGAACTAAATTATTGATGTTTATGAATTAGAAGTTTATTCGTTGCTATAAAGAGACATTTATGTTGAAATTTACTGATTCTATGAGTATCAATGCTTTATGAAATTTGTATTTTAAGTTAATTGTCATCGCACTTTGTTTAGTATGTGAATTATGAACACCACTGAGTTTTATACTCAGCGCGTAGATTTTTATCACGCGTAGGTTGAAGATCGTGGTTGGTACTTGAAGACTTGAGGAGTATGTTCAAAGCAGAAGTGACTAACTTGGTCATAGTAGATTGAGAGTTGTAATATTAAGAATTATGGCATGTATTAAGATTTATGGCATGTATAATTATTACATTTGTTAGAGCTTATGTGATTGGAAATATAATTGAAGCATGTAATTATTGTGGTGTAAGTATTTGGAGGAAATGATTGAAATATTTTACTATAGTTGGTATGATTAGGTCATGAAGACTTGATATAGATCATGAATGCAATTAATTGCTGGATTTTCAATGCTATTGAGGATTTATACAGTTATGACTATATATATAAAGTGTTGTTGTGTTATGATGATTAGTTGGAGGTATTAAAAGTTTGAAGTTTAATTGGGAGTGTTTTATATTCATATTTAGCATACAGGATGATATCAGCATGACATGATATAAGTTCAACCAGATTGTAGCGTCTCGGCTCGGTTCATTCGGGTTAACGGGTGGACCGGGAAGGGATGTTACATCATTGGAGTTGCTTTAAAGTGCAAACACATCATTCACAAGTGACTTAAAATACAATAAGAAACAAATCCTACTGGTTGTGGCTCAGTTGACAATGCAAGCTGGGCATGTGGAAAGAGCTATCGATCCCCAGTAAATGTACTCATAGGGAGGGGCGAAAAGCTTTAACTATGACTAAGCCCTGAGCCGAATTAAGCGGTTTCTGGTAATAGGGTTCGGATAGCGATGGTTTAAAAAAAAAAAAAAAAAAGACCCAATACACAACAACAATGTAATATGAAATTATAAACCTAGCAAATAAGCCAAAAAATCCTCATTATTTGGATTTGATTCATGAATGCCTAAAGCTTTGTTTGGTTCCTAAGCAAAGATGATATTAAGGAAAGGTCACGAGTATATTAAAGGCCAAGGATCAAAAGATTGTACAAGTTTCTATTGAACGCGCGCCACGTGTTTGCGTTATGGCCTATAAGAACATTAAGCAGTAATTATTCCCTCATATGTTGCAACAGAAAATGACAAAGCAACACAGATACTCCATTTTAACTAGTTAAAACAATGATACATACGACAAGCTGGCTGTCGTTCTGACGCAAAGTATTAACAACGGTATCATTTTACGGTCGCATCCTGACCCTCCACGTCCCCATGACCCTACGGAATCCAGCGGGCTCAACAAATTCACAATCATCCAAATTCCCGCACATATATTGTTTCCCACGAAATCCATCCAATTCCCATGAAATTAAATCCCATAATTCATCTGACTATCAGTTGCTCAAGAACTGAAACTGTTCTTTTGTCCATTATAGTTTCAAGCTAACATGAAAATTGCAAGTGCTGTTTTATTCTTTCAATTGAATTTTCCTTTTCTCTTTACTTGCTTTTATCACCTTTCTTTTAACATATGAAGCATTTGTGATAAAAGAAAGCAAATCTTGAAATTCCAATGGAAAGTAAACAAACAGAAGCCAAGAAATTCAAAGATTGGAAACAGGCAGAGGATACAAAATTCAAAGGTTGGGATTGCTGGTTGCTGGTTTTGTTGATTGGAGTTATGGTTTTAATAGCAGCTGGGTATACAATTTTAAGAAGCTTTAATCACTTCAAGAAAAGTTCACATCACAACGGAGCCATCGTCAAGAAATATGCTGATGCTCTTGAGGTAGCGCTGCAATTCTTTGATGTACAGAAGTGTAAGTTGCTTGTCAACTAGCTACCTAACTTAGATTTGGTAAACGACTAATAACACCTTTGAGGTTTGTTATTTTAATGCCTGCTATTTTAAGAATAAAGATTTTGAGGGTCATTAGTGTTTTATATACTTTATCCACTCTAGGGCTAAAGTATATTATATTTTAAACTTGTATGGACCAAATTATCATAAAATTTAAAATGTAGTGAAAGATTTCTAATTTTACAAATATGAAATAACAAAGTAGACCAATATTCAAATTATATAAATCTTTAAGAGTGTTATGATAATTTATCTTATGGGATTTATAGTACTGCATATGATTTGCTTTGTTTGACATTTCCAATTGGAGTGAAGATCTCAACGTAATCTGTGATGCAAATTCTTGTTGCAGCTGGGAAATTGGTGGATAACAGGATTGCTTGGAGAGGAGATTCAGGTTTGCAAGATGGAAGACAACAGGGCTTGGATTTATCAAAAGGAATATATGATGCTGGGGATCTCATCAAATTTGGTTTCCCAATGGCTTTCACTGCAACCATGTTGTCTTGGGCTATTCTTGAATATGGAGATCAAATGGATAAAGTGAAGCAATTGGAGTATGCTCAAGATTCTCTCAAGTGGATCACTGATTATCTTATCAATGCTCATCCTTCACCAGATGTTCTCTATGTTCAGGTTGTGCGTCATGTTTTAATCAATATAATTCAACTCCACGGTAGTTAAATGAAATTTCACATTGATTTAAACCAAACATGATGTAAATTTTTGTTTGTTTGAAGGTTGGTGATCCTGATTTGGATCATAGTTGTTGGCAAAGACCAGAAACCATGACAGAGGAAAGACCACTTCTGCAAGTTAATACTTCTTTCCCAGGATCTGATGTTGCAGCAGAAACTGCAGCTGCAATGGCATCAGCATCTCTTGTTTTCAAGAAAATAAACTCTTCCTACTCTACTTTGCTCCTAGAACACTCTCAGCAACTTTTTAATTTTGCTGATACTTATAGAAGCTCTTATAGTGAGAGCATTCCCCAAGTTCAGACATTTTACAACTCCTCTGGATATGGAGATGAACTCTTATGGGCAGCTGCTTGGCTTTACCACGCAACTGGCGATGAATCATACCTCAGATATGTAACTGAAATGAACGGAGAGGAATTCTCTTACTGGGGAAATCCAACTTGGTTTACTTGGGATGACAAGCATGTTGGAGTTCAGGTACACGCCTCCAGTCTGTTTTGCATTAAGGTTCAAACTAGCATTTTAGATGTCATCAGAAAAAACAGTTTGGAAGCTTATTTAGCTGTTCTGAAGCTTGTATGATCAGACCAAAAATGCAAAGTTCACCTTACAAATAAACTTTAATGACCTTTAATCAAATAGTGATGGGGTTTTTGGAGCAGGTTCTGCTATCCAGGATAAACATGTTTGGTGCTGAAGGGATGTCAATGGAGGAGAATCTTGAGCTTCAAATGTACAGAGAAACAGCTGAGGCCTTCATTTGTGGACTTCTTCCAGATTCACCTACAGCCACATCCAGCAGAACAGAAAGTAATTATTCATCCTTTTGTTGATATTATTCAAAACAAATATACAAGTTTCTCATCATTAATTTTACTGATGCCTATTCTTTTAATGCAGACGGGCTGATATGGGTTGTCAAATGGAATTCTCTGCAGTATTCTGTTGCCTCTGCATTTATAGCTCTTCTGTTCAGTGATTACATGGTGGCTTCCCATATTCCAACTCTGTACTGTAGTGGGATATTGTATAGTCCAACTGAGCTTCGAAGTTTCGCCATTTCACAGGTATAAAACTTCTTATATTTACACAAAAATTACACATATTTTCTTTTAAATTGCTAATATGATGATACTGCAAACACTTTCAGGCAGATTATATCTTGGGAAAGAATCCTATGGAAATGAGTTTTCTCGTTGGGTATGGAAATGAGTACCCTCAGTATGTACACCATAGAGGATCATCCATTCCTGTTGATGCCAAAACTGGGTGTAAAGATGGATTTGAATGGCTTGACTCTCCTAATCCTAATCCAAATATAGCCGTTGGAGCTCTAGTTGGTGGCCCTTTCCTTAATGAAACCTATAACGACTCTCGAAGAAACATAATTCAAGCTGAAGCAACTACTTATAATGGTGCTCTCATTGTTGGCCTTCTATCAGGCTTAGTCTCCACTTCTTTGGCGGTTCAGTCTTTCACATAGCAGATAGCACAATCCTCTTGTAAAGTCCATAGCCATTAAGATAATAGCTCAGTGTTTTAGTATCCATCTGAGAGAACATTTGGAAATCTGCTTTTGGGGTTTGAGGCTCCAATGAGATAGTTTGTAAATAGTGGTAGTTAGATGATAATAATAATATATCATATTTTTGTTTCTTGCAAATTCTTGTGTATGTGTGAGGTGTCTAATTTTTAATATTAATAACAATCTATCTGTATCTATATGAAAGCTGAAAAAAATAATATTCAAAGCTTCTTCCTATGATCCCTCACCGTTGCATTTATCTTTTTTTTAGAAACTTTTAGAACTTATTTTTATTTTTCTATAATTCGATTGGAGGTATATTTTCTAAAAGTTAATTTTTAAATTTTTTAAATAGATAAATTGATAATTGAGCTTTTTAAAATTTTTAAAATTTAATTTTCATCAAGATAAACACTAACTATAAAAATATTAATTTGAATACAACACAAATTCTTTTCTAATCCAACTTATTTATATCATTCCTAATTGATTGAGCTGAACTCATGGATGATTGTGAACGTCAGTATGTGGAGCAATTTTGGACCTTGTTGTATTTTTTTATAGTTGTGTTTTTTTTTTTTTTTTTGGAGTGTTAGATAAATATGCTGTTTGCTTTTATTTTAGGATTCTTTATTTTACAAAGGAAATTCAGTATGGTAATGTAATAAAATATTTTGATTCATTAATATTATATATATATATTATGCTTAAAAGGAGATATTGATGATGTTGAAAGTTGTACATCTATTAAAATTAATATTATTCCTTGAATTATCTATGTTTAATTTATTTATTTGAAATTTTAATATTGATAGAAACTAACTAGATAATTATTATTTCATTTTTCGGTGGTGTTATTACCGAACTGTAAGTCTAACGATATATCTATCTATTGAAATTTATTCTTTCATTTATCTATATATTTGAATTGGTGGTTCTTAAATTTATTTATATATTTTAATAATTTAATTTAAATATACTGCACAAATCACCTTTAGTAAAAATTAAAGCAGAAATTCATACTTCCTCTATCCCATATATATAGCTTCATTTTTTTTTTCATCTGTCCCAAAAAATAGTCCTATTTTTTTTTTTTCAAACATCATTTATTATTTAATTTCTTAACTTATCCCTATTTAATGTACATCCACATTCCCAATTGATGTCCATTGTTTAATATTATAAAGGGATATTTTGGAAAAAAAAAACTAAACAAAAGATATAATTCAACCATATTAATTAGTCTTTTCTTAATCAATATGAAAGTCAAATTAGGTCTATACAAACGGGATGTAGAGAGTACTATTTACTATTACTTTATTTCTTTTATGTAAAATCAACTTTACTATTACTTTATTTCTTTTATGTAAAATCAACGTAAAACATGAATTAACTTCCAATAAAAAAAAAATTAGTACCCATTTTTCTGATTATTAAATTCCAGACAATTTAAATTTTACTTTTTTTTTTTTGTTTGCGTGATTACTAAGTTAGGTAGCTCTCACATTTAATTAATTTCTTTAAGATCAATCGAAATACCTAAATGTCTTAAATAATGGAATTTTTTAACTTCCATTTCAACCATGTTCATTTGCCGAGTTTCAACATGTGCATCTACTGTGAAGTTATTTTCATAATAAAATTTGATTATAATGTTAGAGATTTACAATATTGGGCTATTTCAAACAATGTTATAATTATTTTGATATTTGCTATTATTAATTATTTCAAATAGGATTTTACTGTTGTTCTTAACAGTTGATAATTCATAATAATTTATCAAAAATAATAATATAATTAACTACGACAATTAATAAAACAATAGTTAAATATCTGCACATGAAGCACGGTTTTTCTACTAATTCTTATATATAAGTGAGTTATGCAATTTTTAATATTAATTATTTGTAAGTGTAATTGAGCATTTTTAATATTAGTTAAATTTGTTTAAGTGTAATTGTAAAATCAAAGCTCACTCGCTTGAAAATTTCCAATTGACAATTAAGACCTTATTATTCTTTGACCCAAATACTTCCAAAAAAAAAAAAAAAAAAAAAACATTTATGTGCCTTCTTCAATTTTAGGATAGTTTATTTTTTAGTTGTTGATATGACTTGATAGCTAGTGGCTAGTGGCTTGAAGCTGTTAGCTAATTGGTGTTTTGAAAAAATTTTAAAAGGTAAAATGACCATCAATGGTATATATTAAAATAATAATGTACTTTTTTAATTATTAAGTAAAATATATTATTTTGCAATTTAATGTATATAAATAAAATTATAAATTATTTCTTATAATTAATATTTAGTCCCTCTCATTTTTTTATACAGAGGTAGCTAACTTTGCACAAGAATTAAAAAATTAGTTTAACTGATTTTTTTTTTTTTGCCAAATTTTTTTTATTTTACTCCCAACATTATATTAATTGAGTGTTTGGCTCATTCCCACCCATTTCCATACACACATTTAATTAACAGATTACAAAAAAATTCGCATCCAATTTTCTGTTAATTAACCAATTTAATGAAAAAAAAAATTACTCTCATATTAAAAATGTGCACAATTTCGTAAAATGTGCACTTCTCCTAAAAATGTGCAATTTTTTTAGCAAAATCTGTAATGCCCACTTATATAACATCGTAAAATGTGCTCTTTTTTTATGTCTAACTTTTCTTTATACGAATAATTTGTAATAAAATGTGTTAATATAATATAAAAAAATGACGCATAATAATTTTTCTATTCTTAACTAATGAAATATTCATTATAATATCCACACATTCCGTTGGCCAAATGTCTGAAAAAATCCAGTTTCCTGTCCTCTGTTACCAATGGATAATTAAATTGAACCTTCCATGGTTTCAAAACGGCCACGTGGTTTTAAAATTTTCCTTGCCGTCCTATTATAATGTAGGGTGTTAAAAAGCGCGGTCAAAATAAATGGATTAGGATTGAGGTTAAACAAGTTATGTGTTATAAGCGGATCATCTAATTATGACACAAATATAAACGTGTGTTATAAGCGGATCATCTAATTATGACATGAATATAAACGTGTCTAGATTGATACGCGGATTAAATGAGTAACCCATTTATTTCAAAGTAAATAGGTAATTTTACTATCAAAAATAAATATTCCAACTAAATTCCTATTTAAATTTTATTGCTATATTAATTTTTTATTTTAATTATGAATTTTGAAAAATCTATTCATTTTAACTATGAAAAATTATTTTCAAATATAATTTATGTTAAATAAGTTAAAACTAAAAAATATCATAAGCACGTTAGATTGGTAGTACATAGGTCAACACAATCACTTCACTTGTTTATGATATTAAGCAGATTACATGTGTCATATACGGGTTAATACAAATCATTTAACATATTTATAATATTAGACATATTATGTGTTGTATTCGTGTTGATCCTAATTATGTCGCGTGTTAAGTGAATTCGTATTGAAGCTAACTTGCCAACCCGTTTTAATACCCTTATCATAATGTATGATTTGACGTATTCCAAGATGCTTAATAATCGACTAATTATTACCTGCCCACTCAGTAAATAAATTTTGCAAGTCATAGAATTTCATAAAATTCAATTCAAAATGAATGCCACAAAAGTTATGGAATTCATTTATTCCAAAGGAACTCCTGCTACAAATTTTTTTTTTTTTCTTAGTATACGACTTTAATGGACAACGACCCTTTCCTACGTGGCATCTTCCGTGACCATCCATTCAATTGTAATTTATTTGGTTTTTTTTCAAATTCTTGTACCATTTGATGAAAAAATAGCTAGCTTGAGCATTTTCTTTGCGCCGTGTTTACTTTCTCCTTCCTACAATCTATTGAAATTTTTTGAAATATATATACATATAGCCCAGTACAGCTTCATATCAATACATCCAGAGCCAACCTTCCCTTGTTTTCCTTACCATGAAGCAAGAATTCCCTTATATTTCAGTCTTTTCAACTTTCATCTTCTTCATCTTCATATTATTGAAGATATTTCGTAACACAAAGTCGAAAACCAGTTCAAACCTTCCTCCTCCAGGGCCATGGAAATTACCCTTGATAGGTAACATTCACCAACTTCATGGCTCCTTACCCCACCGCTGTTTGCGTGACTTAGCCAAGACTTACGGCCCAGTTATGCGGCTGCAATTCGGTCAAGTTTCTGCCGTAGTAATATCGTCGGCGGAACTAGCCAAGCAGGTTCTGAAAACTGATGAAGAGAACTTTCTTGATAGACCTCGAGCTGAGGTTACAAATATCTTGTTTTATAATCGTCAGGGTATTGCATTTGCACCACATGGAGATCACTGGAAGCAAATGCGAGATATTTGTATTTCATCTATGTTAAGTACACGACGGGTTAGATCATTCAGATCAATTAGACAAGATGAGGTATCAAAATTTATTAGATCTATTTATTTGAAAGCCGGAACTCCCATAAATCTTAGCAAGATGATATTTTCTTTAACAAATAAAATAATTGCAAGAACCAGTGTGGGTGAAAAAGGTATAAGAGAAGAAGATTTGAAATACATTACGAAAGAGTTTAACGAAGCTGTAGGAGGTTTTAGTGTTGTTGATATATTACCTTCTCTTAAGTTTCTGCATATGATAAAGGGAAAAGCGGTAGGCTTAAAAGGGTGCAAAAAGAAGTTGATAGGATTCTTCAAAACATCTTAAATGAAAATAAATCTTGCAAGATTGTTGAACCTGATAATCTTTTAGATGTTCTTTTGGATCTTCAACGACATGGCAACCTTGACATCCCATTAACAAACGACAGCATCAAAGCAACCATCTTGGTGAGTGAAAATATACGTTTAATTAAATTCTTAAGTACAGTAAAGATTCCTAATTCTATTTTAATTTAACTGTTTTAGGATATGATCACTGCTGGAAAAGACACATCATCAGCAATTTTGGAGTGGGCAATGGCAGAAACATTGCACAATCCAAGAATAATGAAAAAGGCACAAGAAGAAGTGAGACAGGCTTTTAGTAAAAAAGGAAACAATATTGATGAAACAGATCTTAAGGAATTAAAATTCTTGAAATGTATCATCAAAGAAACTTTGAGATTACATCCTCCAACGCCATTTGTTCCAAGATAATGTAAGGCCAGATATGAGATTGATGGATATTGTATAGAACCCAAAAGTGAAATTCTTGTCAATTTATGGGCAATTGGAAGAGATCCCAATTATTTTCCTGAACCTGAAAAGTTTTATCCAGAAAGATTTATTGATAGTTGTGTTAATTATAATGGAATTGATTTTGAACTTCTTCCATTTGGTGCTGGAAAAAGAATGTGCCCTGGAATGTCACTAGGAATGGCCAATGTTGAGCTTCCACTTGCACATTTACTTAACCACTTCGATTGGAAGCCATCAAATGATGGAATAAAGCTAGAAGATATTGATATGAATGAGGCTTTTGGTGCTATAATTAGAAGAGAAAAAGATCTCACTCTAATTGTAACACCCACCGCCCAGTTCCGAGAGACCCGGCGGCGGATGTCACATTCGGTGCCGGAGGCACCGTCTTAACTTAACATATAAATCAGAAAATCCTAGTATGAATTAGAAGTGATTTAATATTCACAAGTTTAACAAGTAGTATTATTTTTTTTAAAAAAAAAATGATTTGGGAGAAACCTATAGAAAAACTGCAAGAGTTTCCCCTAAATATAGACATTGCCAAACAAGTGAATACAAAACACTCCCAATTTCAAAACTCCAAACTCCATCAAACTCCAAGAACAACACAATAACACTCTTCTAAGGTCTAACTACAACATTTGCGTATGCATCAATTAGATACATTTAGTTAAACATATTACTTTGAATTTTCTGCACAATAAATAAGTTCCAAGTCTATCTTCCTATACACCCAATTAATTTACAATAATATACTTACAGTATAAATTACATAATAGAGTCTCCAAAAATGGACTACTTATACATGCCATAATACTTAATTACATAACACACTAATCAACTACCAAAATATCTCTTCAGCTCTGATGCTACTCTTTTGGTCTTCAATCAGCAATATAGACTCCAACCTACGCGTGATAAAATCAACACGCTGAGTATAAAACTCAGTGGTGCTCATAAAACACAACAAACCAATGTTGCGATGACAACACACTTAAAATATCAATTTTCATCAAAAGATTTACGATCATAAAATCATTAACGCTTTAATATACATTTACATTTATAACAAAATGATCAAATAAAACTATTAATATTTTATTCGTTCAAATCATAAATTCATTATTTGAAATTGTAGTATACCAATACATATACTGGTTATTTAGAAAACCATGTAACGTAATATCCTGCTTTGACAATTCATTTAATAACATATAATCATTTATTTCCAAGCTACCTGAAAAATATGTTTACAAGGGCTCACATACACTTAGGAGAAAAAGAAGCAGATAGGTTTTCAGAACAGATTCAGAATGGCCTTAGGTCGCCAACAGATTCAGAACATATAGAGCGCGTCCGCCCTAACAGAACAGAAGGCACCCACGTGCCTAGCATATGATCATAGCTTCTTATCAAAATGGCATCGAATGCTGAGCATGCTCATCAGACAGAATAAAATCAAATCACGCATCAAATTCACACCAAATATATTAGAGCCCAAAATCCATTTTTTTATTCTTATTTTTATTCTGACTTTCCATTGCTCATAAAATTTATTTTCTGTAGTATTCATAAAATTACAATGAAAACTGAATTTAAACTGAATTCATTCATGAAACGTCTCATACTTAAACCAAAGTACTTAACATTGGAAATTTCCAGCATAAAAGCAATCTTGACCTTTGCTGAGTTTTTAATACATAACTTGAGTTATATATCTCCAAATTGAATGAAATTAGATTCATTAGAAAGATAAGACACAATTATACAATTGTTATGAAGGAACCATAACCCAGATAAATCTGAAAGATAGGCAAAATAAGCTAGGAACACAGACTGATAGTCCAGACTGGATTCAGCAGAACCAAGTCCAATGTTTATTGAATTTCTCCGTAACCAGACACTCAAATTAAACCAATCCAACACCAGGGCAATCTCAAGACACAGGGTAACAAATCTCATGAAGAGCTCAACACCTAATCTTGCCATTATGGTGGTCAAAATAGTCACTCAATCTATTGCTGCATGTGGTACGTTACAACAGAGTCAGTTTAGGTGTTTTAATCATAAGTTGAGCTATATATATATATATATCAAAATTGGACACAAGAGGATGGGTTGGAAAGCTAAGAAATATACCTACAACTTTTATGAAGGACTCAAATACAGAGGGAAAATAAAACGAATAGAAAAACAGTCCTTAAACACACCCATTAACATTTTCCCTTAATAAAATTCTGCCACTTTTGGAAGAAGAAGAGAAAAATAATTTCTTCATAAATTCAACATATAGGTAGGCTTAGAAAACACTCAAGAACACATTTATACAACCAAATTCCAGCAATCAAATCATTTCATACCAAATCCCAAATTTTCACAAAGTAGTACAAACTTCACAAATCCAAAAATTGAAGTAAGGTTAGTGTGTTTATGAACACAAACCTTTAAAACAACTTGAATCAAAGCTCCTTAAACTTTGGTCTTGCCTTTATCTTTGTTAGAAGGCTCTCCACCCTCTACATGTAATAAGCTCAAAATCAAAACAAAGAAAACAAAGAAAAGAAGAAATTGGAGCATGATTAAGTATGTATATGCTAAAAGAAAACTCTAAATCCAAAAATAATGAAGTTTACTTCACCTAATGAATTCTCCAAATTCCTTGAAATTAATCCCTAAAAACCACTTCTCAAGCTTTAATCTCTAGATTTTCTTACTTTATTCAAGGTAAATGGAGTGAATTTGGTGAATTATTCAAGTAGAAAATGGAGAAAACAAAGAGAAGAGAAAGAGAGGCTAAAGGTGAAATGGAGGAGAAGAAGATGAAGTTCACGTTAGATGGAGAAGAAGAGGAAGAAAAATATTGCTCAAATAATGGAGTTGACTAAAGGGTAGTTTGTACTTTTCACCAAAATTGGATGGCTAGGATTGAATGTAAATCTAATCTAATGGCTCCAAATATTCTCCAAATTAAATTCCTTCAAAATATTATATAACACAACAAAATTCTCAAATTTACTCCATAAAAATAATTCCTCTAATTTCCTTAATTAATATAACACTATTTCAAATTTAGTCCATACAACTATTGCCTCTAATTTCCTTAATTAATATCACATCTTAAGTTACTACTCACTAATTCTCTAAAATTCTCCAAAAATATTCATTACTTACTTTCTACCCATAAAAATCATGCATGCATGCATGCTCCAAAAATGTGACATAAAATAGTAACCATATATAATAATTTTTCTGGACCAAAATAATACCGACTCCCGGACCGACAGTATTATTCACAGACAGATAAACTACTATTTCAACACAGGAAAAATAGGGCGTTACAGCTCTTCCCCCCTTAAAGAATTTCGTCCTCGAAATTCACCTGAATTAAACAACTGAGGATGCTGTTGTCTCATAATGTCTTCACTTTCCCATGTGGCTTCCTCGGTCTTATGGTTTCTCCAAAGAACCTTTACCAAAGGAATTCTCTTATTCCTTAGTTCCTTGACTTCCCTAGCAAGTATCTTCACCGGTTCTTCCTCATAAGTTAAATCTGGATCAATAGTAATAGATTCAACTGATATCACATGGTTGAGGCCTTTTGGGCGGGTTGCAAAGCCTGCCTGAAAACAAAACCGTGAGGGGGTACTCGTACGGGCTGGAGCCCCAAAGCGGACAATATTGACCATGGGCTGGGCTATGACAATTGGTATCAGAGCCGACCCTCGTTCCTCTGGCCGGTGGTGGGGCAAACCTCAGCGAGGACGCTGAGTCCCCAAGGGGGGGTGTATGTGGCAAGGCCAGCACACCTTAGGCAAATCCCACATCGGTTAAGTACGAGGGGGTGGTCCTGTACATAAGAGGGGTGGTTCCAGAACATGGTTGAGGCCTTTTGGGCGGGTTGCAAAGCCTGCCTGAAAACAAAACCGTGAGGGGGTACTCGTACGGGCTGGAGCCCCAAAGCGGACAATATTGACCATGGGCTGGGCTATGACAATTGGTATCAGAGCCGACCCTCGTTCCTCTGGCCGGTGGTGGGGCAAACCTCAGCGAGGACGCTGAGTCCCCAAGGGGGGGTGTATGTGGCAAGGCCAGCACACCTTAGGCAAATCCCACATCGGTTAAGTACGAGGGGGTGGTCCTGTACATAAGAGGGGTGGTTCCAGAACATGGTTGAGGCCTTTTGGGCGGGTTGCAAAGCCTGCCTGAAAACAAAACCGTGAGGGGGTACTCGTACGGGCTGGAGCCCCAAAGCGGACAATATTGACCATGGGCTGGGCTATGACAATTGGTATCAGAGCCGACCCTCGTTCCTCTGGCCGGTGGTGGGGCAAACCTCAGCGAGGACGCTGAGTCCCCAAGGGGGGGTGTATGTGGCAAGGCCAGCACACCTTAGGCAAATCCCACATCGGTTAAGTACGAGGGGGTGGTCCTGTACATAAGAGGGGTGGTTCCAGAACATGGTTGAGGCCTTTTGGGCGGGTTGCAAAGCCTGCCTGAAAACAAAACCGTGAGGGGGTACTCGTACGGGCTGGAGCCCCAAAGCGGACAATATTGACCATGGGCTGGGCTATGACAGGAATAGCAGTAGGGTGTAACAAACCGAAAGGAAACTGGTGCTCTGCTTTAACTTGCTGGAATGTCAAACACCTCGACACATAATCTGTGATATCCCTCTTCATCGCCGGCCACCAATACTGTGATTTCAAATCCTGATACATTTTATTACTGCCAGGATGCATAGCATATGAACTACTATGAGCTTCTTTTAAGATACTCTTTCTCAACTCTGAAATTTTAGGCACACAAATTCTGTCCCCAAAGTACAAGCAGTCGTCATCTTTAATCATAAATCTCTTTTTCTTTCCCTCTCTGGTTAGGTCTTTCCACAAGGCAACAGTCTCATCATCCTTTTGTGCATCTCGAATTTGTTGAAGTAGGCTAGGTCTAATCACAAGCTCTGCCACAAGTGCACCATTACTAGCTACAGATAATCGAGTATTCATAGCACGTAAAGCAACCAAGGATTTCCTACTAAGTGCATCTGCTACCACATTCGCTTTACCTGGATGGTAATCAATGGTAAAGTCATAGTCTTTAAGCAGCTCTAACCATCTACGTTGTCTCAGATTAAGCTCCTTTTGAGTAAGCAGATACTTGAGACTCTTATGATCCGTATACAGATGACATTTCTCACCATACAAGTAATGCCTCCAAATCTTCAAAGCGAAGACTATAGCTGCTAACTCCAAATCATGAGTAGGGTAGTTCTTCTCATGTGGTTTAAGCTGTCTAGAAGCATAAGCAACTACCTTACTCTCCTGCATAAGCACACAACCCAATCCATTATGCGAAGCATCACTATACACATCATACGGTCTACCCGAAACTGGCTGTGTCAACACTGGAGCCTCAGTAAGCATCTTCTTAAGCTTCTCAAAACTATTCTGACATTTATCAGTCCACTCGAATCTGACATCTTTTTGAAGAAGTCTAGTCAAAGGAGCTGCAATAAGAGAAAATCCCTTTATAAATCTTCTATATTAACCAGCCAATCCTAAGAAACTCCGAATCTCTGTAACATTCTTAGGTGGCTTCCATTGAAGCACTGCCTCTATCTTCTTCGGATCAACTCTAATACCCTCAGCAGAAATAATGTGACCCAAAAAAGTAATCTCAGACAACCAGAATTCACACTTACTCAACTTAGCATACAACTGTCTCTCTCTCAATATCTGAAGTACAATTCTCAAATGGTGATTATGATCCTCTCTAGTCCGAGAATATACCAAGATATCATCAATGAACACAACTACAAACTGATCTAAGTAAGGATGAAAAATCCGGTTCATCAAATCCATGAAAACTGCAGGAGCATTCGTCAACCCAAATGGCATTACCAAGAATTCATAGTGACCATAACGTGTCCTAAAAGCAGTCTTAGGTACATCTGATTCCTTAACCCCCAGCTGGTGATAACCCGATCTCAGATCTATCTTTGAGAACACACTAGCTCCTCTCAACTGATCAAACAAATCATCTATCCGAGGCAATGGATATCGATTTTTGACTGTAACTTTATTAAGTTGTCTGTAATCAATACACAATCTAAGTGATCCATCCTTCTTCTTTACAAATAATACTGGAGCACCCCATGGAGATACACTAGGACGAATGAACCCCTTATCAAGTAACTCCTGAATCTGTATCTTTAACTCTTTCAACTCAGTAGGAGCAATCCGATATGGAGCAATGGATATCGGTGCAGTACCAGGCATAACCTCAATACCAAACTCAACCTCTCTCTGAGGAGGTAACCCAGGCAACTCCTCTGGAAACACATCCGAAAAATCACATACTATGGGTATATCATGTACACCAGGGGATTCTGACTCTGGAGCAAGTACACAGGCTAAGTATGCCTCACAACCATGCTGGATCAGTCTTCTAGCACTAGAAGCAGAAATAACATTAGAGAGGTAATCCGACCTCTCACCCACTACTACAATCTCCTCACCAGATGAAGTCTGGAGTGTAATCCTCTTCAGTCTACAATCAATCATAACTCCATGTCTAGATAACCAATCCATACCCAATATCACATCAAACTCCCGGAAAGGTAACTCTATCAGATCTCCCAGAAATACATGGCCATATATTACTAATGGACAAGCTCTATACACCCGATTAACTATCACACTATGACCCAGTGGATTAGTAACCTTCATACTATGCTCTAACATATCAGCATGCATATTACCCAATCTACCCACATGTATGCATAAATATGAATGCGTAGAGCCAGGATCAATCAAAGCATATACAGAAATATCAAAGATAGAGAATATACCAACTATAGTGTCTGGGGCATCCTGCTCCTCCCTATTCCTAATAGCATACGCTCTGGCATGTGCTCTAGACTCAAGTTTGTCCACTGTCTCTGAAACTGGCCTCTGACTCCTAGAACCTACTGTATCGCCACGGCCTCTGCCTCTTCCTCTCGGAATAAAGGAAGCTGACCTCCCGACCTGTGGAACTGAACTAGCCAAAGTAGGGCAGTCTCGAATTATATGCTCAGTAGATCCACATTGAAAGCATGCCCCAGATAATCTCCTACAAACTCCAGGATGTCTCTGACCACAATGAGTACATGTCGGTAAATTGCTCCATGCAGTACCTCCACCACTAGCAACAGATGTGGTCTGTGAGGCTGCTCTACCATAAGGACCATGTCCAGGTCTCTGTATCGGTCTAGACCAAGTCTGTGATGCACCTCTATACCTCTTACTGCTAGACTGAGCCCCAGAAGTCTGTCCAGATGTCATACCCTGAAGCCTTTTTTGTTGGCCCTGCTGATTTCGTTGCCGTCTAGCCTGTTGCTCATTCCTAACTTCTTCAAGCTCTAAAGCTGCCTTTACCAGAGAAGACAATGTTGTATGAGGATGAGCAACCAGATGCATTCTATATTCATCATGCAACCCTCTACGAAAATGCTTGCATCGATCTGATTCAGTAGGAACCATCTCCACAGCATACCTGCTTAGTCGGATGAACTCTCTCTCATATTCAGACACAATCATTTTGCCCTGTTTTAACTCTAAAAACTCAGCTTTACGTTGGTCCATGTAAAGCTCCCCAATATATTTTTGTCTGAACTCAGACAGAAAGAATTCCCAAGTCCTCTTCTCTTTACTGACTGTCTGTGATACTGTTTCCCACCACTGATAAGCTTCCTCCCTTAATAACGAAGTGGCACAAACTAAACTATCTGGAGTGAGCACTGCATCTGCTCCAATATCCTTTCCAAAGACTGGAGCCAATACTCGGCCGTAGAAGCCATATCATCCCTGCTACCCCTAAACTCAACAGCTCCATACTTTCTCAATTTCTCAATAGGGGGACGAACTGGAATAGGGGCTGGAGCAACTGGAGCCTGGGGAACAGTTCCCGCTACTTGCCTCAAAGCAGCAACTAACTGCTGAACAAACGTATCCTGGTTAGGCCCCGCAGGACCTGCAGCAGCCTGCCCCACTCTCGAGGCGTACTCCGCATCAGAACCCACAGCACCACTAGCATCATGACCAACAGGAACACCACCACTATGAGGAACATAACTATCCACCTCCTCATCAGACTGATGTTGAGACATCACTGAACTCCTACAAAGACCAAAAGGTTCGCATCAGAGAGAAGTTCTAAATCAAACCACTATGGCATGTATTTAACATAAATTACTCTTACTCTAACTTCAAATCTATAAAGTCCTCTATATGCATATAGTCCTAGAATCGGCTAAAACTAGGCTCTGATACCACTAAATGTAACACCCACCGCCCAGTCCCGAGAGACCCGACGGCGGATGTCACATTCGGTACCGGAGGCACCGTCTTAACTTAACATATAAATCAGAAAATCCTAGTATGAATTAGAAGTGATTTAATATTCACAAGTTTAACAAGTAGTATTATTTTTTTTAAAAAAAATGATTTGGGAGAAACCTATAGAAAAACTGCAAGAGTTTCCCCTAAACATAGACATTGCCAAACAAGTGAATACAAAACACTCCCAATTTCAAAACTCCAAACTCCATCAAACTCCAAGAACAACATAATAACACTCTTCTAAGGTCTAACTACAACATTTGTGTATGCATCAATTAGATACATTTAGTTAAACATATTACTTTGAATTTTCTGCACAATAAATAAGTTCCAAGTCTATCTTCCAATAAATACACCCAATTAATTTACAATAATATACTTACAGTATAAATTACATAATAGAGTCTCCAAAAATGGACTACTTATACATGCCATAATACTTAATTACATAACACACTAATCAACTACCAAAATATTTCTTCAGCTCTGATGCTACTCTTTTGATCTTCAATCAGCAATATAGACTCCAACCTACGCGTGATAAAATCAACACGCTGAGTATAAAACTCAGTGGTGCTCATAAAACACAACAAACCAATGTTGCGATGGCAACACACTTAAAATATCAATTTTCATCAAAAGATTTACAATCATAAAATCATTAACGCTTTAATATACATTTACATTTATAACAAAATGATCAAATAAAACTAGTAATATTTTATTCGTTCAAATCATAAATTCATTATTTGAAATTGTAGTACAACAATACATATACTGGTTATTTAGAAAACCATGTAACGTAATATCCTGCTTTGACAATTCATTTAATAACATATAATCATTTATTTCCAAGCTACCTGAAAAATATGTTTACAAGGGCTCACATACACTTAGGAGAAAAAGAAGCAGATAGGTTTTCAGAACAGATTCAGAATGGCCTTAGGTCGCCAACAGATTCAGAACATATAGAGCGCGTCCGCCCTAACAGAACAGAAGGCACCCACGTGCCTAGCATATGATCATAGCTTCTTATCAAAATGACATCGAATGCCGAGCATGCTCATCAGACAGAATAAAATCAAATCACGCATCAAATTCACACCAAGTATATTAGAGCCCAAAATCCATTTTTTTTATTCTTATTTTTATTCTGACTTTTCATTGCTCATAAAATTTATTTTCTGTAGTATTCATAAAATTACAATGAAAACTGAATTTAAACTGAATTCATTCATGAAACGTCTCATACTTAAACCAAAGTACTTAACATTGGAAATTTTCAGCATAAAAGCAATCTTGACCTTTGCTGAGTTTTTAATACATAACTTGAGTTATATATCTCCAAATTGAATGAAATTAGATTCATTAGAAAGATAAGACACAATTATACAATTGTTATGAAGGAACCATAAC
The DNA here is from genome assembly GCF_041381405.1 of Jatropha curcas. Taxonomy (NCBI): domain Eukaryota; kingdom Viridiplantae; phylum Streptophyta; class Magnoliopsida; order Malpighiales; family Euphorbiaceae; genus Jatropha; species Jatropha curcas. The sequence goes on from NC_143154.1 coordinate 2,506,741, forward strand.
CCAGATAAATCTGCAAGATAGGCAAAATAAGCTAGGAACACAGACTGATAGTCCAGACCGGATTCAGCAGAACCAAGTCCAATGTTTATTGAATTTCTCCGTAACCAGACACTCAAATTAAACCAATCCAACACCAGGGCAATCTCAAGACACAGGGTAACAAATCTCATGAAGAGCTCAACACCTAATCTTGCCATTATGGTGGTCAAAATAGTCACTCAATCTATTGCTGCATGTAGTACGTTACAACAGAGTCAGTTTAGGTATTTTAGTCATAAGTTGAGCTATATATATATCAAAATTGGACACAAGAGGATGGGTTGGAAAGCTAAGAAATATACCTACAACTTTTATGAAGGACTCAAATACAGAGGGAAAATAAAACGAATAGAAAAACAGTCCTTAAACACACCCATTAACATTTTCCCTTGGTAAAATTCTGCCACTTTTGGAAGAAGAAGAGAAAAATAATTTCTTCATAAATTCAACATATAGGTAGGCTTAGAAAACACTCAAGAACACATTTATACAACCAAATTCCAGCAATCAAATCATTTCATACCAAATCCCAAATTTTCACAAAGTAGTACAAACTTCACAAATCCAAAAATTGAAGTAAGGTTAGTGTGTTTATGAACACAAACCTTTAAAACAACTTGAATCAAAGCTCCTTAAACTTTGGTCTTGCCTTTATCTTTGTTAGAAGGCTCTCCACCCTCTACATGTAATAAGCTCAAAATCAAAACAAAGAAAACAAAGAAAAGAAGAAATTGGAGCATGATTAAGTATGTATATGCTAAAAGAAAACTCTAAATCCAAAAATAATGAAGTTTACTTCACCTAATGAATTCTCCAAATTCCTTGAAATTAATCCCTAAAAACCACTTCTCAAGCTTTAATCTCTAGATTTTCTTACTTTATTCAAGGTAAATGGAGTGAATTTGGTGAATTATTCAAGTAGAAAATGGAGAAAACAAAGAGAAGAGAAAGAGAGGCTAAAGGTGAAATGGAGGAGAAGAAGATGAAGTTCACGTTAGATGGAGAAGAAGAGGAAGAAAAATATTGCTCAAATAATGGAGTTGACTAAAGGGTAGTTTGGACTTTTCACCAAAATTGGATGGCTAGGATTGAATGTAAATCTAATCTAATGGCTCCAAATATTCTCCAAATTAAATTCCTTCAAAATATTATATAACACAACAAAATTCTCAAATTTACTCCATAAAAATAATTCCTCTAATTTCCTTAATTAATATAACACCATTTCAAATTTAGTCCATACAACTATTGCCTCTAATTTCCTTAATTAATATCACATCTTAAGTTACTACTCACTAATTCTCTAAAATTCTCCAAAAATATTCATTACTTACTTTCTACCCATAAAAATCATGCATGCATGCATGCTCCAAAAATGTGACATAAAATAGTAACCATATATAATAATTTTTCTGGACCAAAATAATACCGACTCCCGGACCGACAGTATTATTCACAGACAGATAAACTACTATTTCAACACAGGAAAAATAGGGCGTTACACTAATTCCTTCACCACACCTTCCTGCACGTGTGGAATAGTTAATGTAATAGAAAATAGTATTGCAAGGAATAAAAGATATAGTGGAATGAATTAGAATAGGAGTTTCTTATTCTAGATGGTTTAGATGCTAGTCTTGTTCTTTGGATTTCATAATTTGCTTCTGTTTGTTTACATCCCATTGGAATTCCAAGATTTGCTTTCTTTTATCACAAATGTGCCCTATGTTAAATAAAGTGACTGAGAAAAGGGAATTCAAAACTTTTAGTTCCCATATATATGAAAGTAAAGCACGCCACTGAAAGTCAGAAAGTATGCTTGTACCAACAAAGATTCAGGTCCAATGATCTGATACGATATGATTTCATGAAAATTGGTAGGTTTTTCAATTCTCTTGAATGGATTTGTAATTTGTTATATATGCGAAATTTTACATTTTATAAAAAGGTTGCCTCAAACTCTAAAATCTATTATTGATTACTATTAGGCATGAATTTTTATTTTTTTTATTTGATTAATTTAATATTAAAAGAATAAAATTTTAATTTAATTGATCAATTCAATTTCCTATTATATAATAATTGAATAATTCAACAACAGCCCAAAAATTTTTAAAATGATTAAGTTTGCTACAAAACATGGCTGGCTGACTCACTCAGCTCGTTTCTCATAACAGAAAACCTACCATTTTTTGTTGCGGATTTGTCTTCTTCCGCGTAATATGCTTCCATGGCCCTGTAGGTATTATTCTTATCCGAGGGAGAAGCACTCAGCTCGTTTCTCATAACAGAAAACCTACCATTTTTTTGTTGCAGATTTGTCTTCTTCCGCGTAATATGCGTCCATGGCCCTGTAGGTATTATTCTTATCCGAGGGAGAAGAAGACTGTTTTTCCCATTAAAAATGAGTTCATTTTCATGGATGAAATGGGAATAAACGTTATCTAGTGATGGCTATGGCGGCACCACCACTCATATTCCTTGGCTGTCTTTTGCTTTTCACTATTACAACATGACATTTAGGGTTAGTTTTCAAAGATAAAATAGTTTGCTGCTGATATTATTATTTCATTCTAATTATTATTTCGTCATTTTGATAAATTCATCAATCCTACAAGAGATTTAACTTTATTAAACTGTATTTAAACATTTTGTCATTAAATATCGATTAAAATAATAAGCATGAATGACCATATAATAATGTCACATTAAATATAAATGTCGCAAAATATTTAATTACAAAAACAAAATAACTAAATAATCTAATGAAAATAAACCTTAACAATGAATTAATGTTTCTACCAAAAAGAATGGAAGAAATAATAATAGGATCAAACCTCTTGGTAGACTATAATAGCACTTACAGAAGAATAATTTTTAGCTTGAGTTCAATTAACTAATGAAAACAAGTCCTCACAATTAATTTAATTTATTTTTAGGTTTGATTTTAATTTTTAATTTTGATTTTGAATTCATCTTATGAATACACAAAATTCACATAAATGTTATGAGTAAAATATAAAATAGTATTATAAATTTATAATTTAATTCAATTGTTTATTATTGGTTATTTAATTAAACTTTAACAACATTAAAAAATTTTAGAATTTTAATTTCATTGAATAAAAACATGATATTTATTTTATTCAAAAAGATGTACTTAATATCATAACTCATGATTCTATTTTAATATTTTTTTAAAAATAATATGAAATTAAATTGATCAAATTTTAAATTTATTCAAAGTTATTTTTTTTCTTTTTACTGTAAATTATAGTCTATGATGTATTTTCATAATTTCATTGGCTTTAACAAATATTTAGAAATAGCATTTTTAAATTTTAAAAATTAAATAAGTAATTATTTTAATAAGAATTTAAATAAAATTATCAAAACAAATTCTACTATATAATTAAAATTAATATTTTGAAAAACTATAGTAAATTATCACTTCATGTAGTTTTATCACATACTACTATATATTTTCATAATAAAACGTCAAATATCAAATTGTATGTATGCTTTCAATATTAAACCATTCATTTTGATGTACAAATTATAAATACACAAAATGCAATAAAAATAAAATATATGAACTAGCCCTAGATTTGCTCATAGAAATACTTAATTTAATGGAAATTGTACTTTAAAATTAGAGTAACACATTTAAGTATTTAAAATTATTTTTTATAGAAAATTATTATTTATATCAAATATCTTTATTATTTTGCGATTATTTATACTATTGTCATTAAAAAATCTTGCCCATATATAATATAAATTTTTAATTATGTATTTGCTCCTGTGAAATAATAAATATATTTTCGTTCCTGTTGGAAAAATTTATGGCTCTGTCACTGTATATAAGCACATGAAACTATAAGTAAATGCGATTGATGTACATATACTAAGGTCTCGTTTGTTCTTATAAAATAACTTGTAGAAAAATATTTTTCATAATTTTCTATTATTTGAAGCATTAAAAGAAAATAAGTTAAGGAAAATAAGTTAGCAAATAAAGAAAATGACTTTTCTTTATTTACATGGGAAAACATTTTCTAACTTATTTCATAATCCAAAACCAGTCTTTTTCATCCACCAAAGAGCATTTTACTTGTTGAAGAGGTGCAATTGTGGACTGTGGTGTCTTTAAAAGTGTCAAATATCTGCTAAGTGGCCTTTTTTTATTTTTTTGAAGAAATGTTTAAAATAATGTATTGATAGGTCATACCATTTAAAATATATTTTACATAATACTTTTTACAACATGATTATTTTAAAATAATCATTAAATTATTTTAACAATATATTTTTTAAAATATATTAAAGCTCGTACCATTTAAAATATATATTTTAGCAATATATTTTAAAGTAATTATACTACTTATATATTGTTAAATTATCTTAACATGATATACATTGTATTGTTAAATAATTTAATTAAAAAACTAAATCACATTATTAGACTAAATTAATCATCATTATAGTATTTATATTATGAGAATACATAAATTTGTGCATGTACGTTATGATTTTATTTTAGGTATGTTAGGTTCAAACAAAGAGTTAGTTAAAACAATGCACGTAATAATAACATATAGCTATTAATTTAATTAATTTTATTTTTAAATTACGAGCATATGAAACGAGTATAAACAACGTATAACATACGTTCGATAGAAATTAAATGAAATACTATATTTGATAAATAAACAAATTCTTAAATGGGGAAAGGACAAAATGATGTTTGGAATTAGTTGAAATAAGCTGTTATTGTTGTTTAATTGAAATTCAATTATTTATCCATTTTCCTTTTCTTATTGTTTATTAAAATGGTTTTATGTTTCAATGGAAACTATAATACCTCAACCCACCCTATATTAGTACCCGTGTGAAACTGGATCCATATGTTTTTAACACGTGTGGCAAAAACATTTTATTTTCCTTCCAGTACTACTTGTAAACTTAATTACTTGCCCTTCCTAAATCTAACAAAAGTATAATTCTTGATCTCAAAATTTTAAGTAATATTAACTAATTTTCCTTAATGGAAAATACTATTTCCATATATTTCAAATCGATAAAAATAAAAAATTAGCTGGACAATCATAAAATCAAAAAGTAATAAGTTAAAAAAAAAAAAAAAAAAGAAAGAAAAGCAGTTGGAGACCAATTAGAAAAGAAATAAATATATAGGAAAAACTAAGAGAATATAAAATGTTTAGCCTAGAACATGGCGATGGGTTTGTTTGGTAAAATTAGTTATTTTTGTAGTTGTTAGCTGTTTGAATAGTGTTTAGCTGTTAGAGTAGTTTTGCATGAAACATTCGAAGCTAAATGTTACATGTGTTAACTTTTTGTAAAACGCTACTCTAATCTCTAAAAGATAATTCAGATGTTATGTTACCAAACAATATAAATAATAGCGTTTAGCATTTTGACTATTCAAAACATTAAAAGCTACGTTTCTTAATTTTTTCGCTATTTTTAGTACTGAGAAAAGGGGCTGTAATTAGTGAGATTTGAGTTTAGCCCAAAGCATCACCTTTAAATAATGTTGAGTTTTGAAATATGCTTGATAGCTTGGGCTAAATTATTAAAAAAAACCTCAAACTTTGCATGTAATTTTAATTATACACTAAATTCAACTTTATTTTCTTAATATCCAGAAATTTTAGTTGCAATAGCACTCTAATTTTAAATTGTATCCAATTTTTAATGAATAAAATATTATTTTTGTTGGACCTATATTGTTAATTAACAAAAACTCAACATTTAACAATACCCTCGCTAATATTGTTGATATTTTTTTTTTTAATTCATAAAAAGCCAAGTAAAATAATAAATTTTTAGTTAGTTATAAGCATAAAATATTAGTTTAGGTTTTTGTTTTGCCATTTTTTAAGCATGGAATTTTAGTTAGAGTTTATTGAAATTATATTTAAGTTAGATCTCTTACAAAAATAGGTGTTATTCATTACGGTATAATTTTATTTTTAGAGAATCATTAATTGTTGTTATTATTTTATAAATAAAATAAAAGTACTTTATTTTTAAGATGAATATATTTATTTGTTATTTTAATATTGGTTACAATTTGAAAATAATATTATATTCATTAATTTGTACCCAATTTAATGAACATATATAATACTATTTTTTATTTTAATATTGGATATAATTTGAAATTATGATGTTATTGTAATTAAAGTTGAAGTTCAGAGTATTAGAAGAATAATGTTGAATTTAGAGTACAATTAAAACTATCAGAAAAATTTAGAATTTTTTTAATGATTGATCTTGTAACTCTCTTCTTCAAATACTTGCCTTTCAAAATCTGTGTGTACCAAACAAAGCCAATTCTTCTGTAAACCTTCAGGTAAAAGTGTAAGACTACAATACAGATTTAACAATTTATGAACTAATATAAATTTTTTTTTTTCACCATTAGATTTAAACCCGTTAGATCTAGACCATTAGATTTGAAATTGATGAAATGACTTGTTTGTTATCTATAGAATGTATCAAAAGTAGAACATTTAAGTTTTTATTGTTAAAATACAAAAAATTATTTAATTGTGTAAATTAAAAAAAAAATACCATTTTCAACACAACTATTATTCTATAAAATATAAAAATTTAAAGATAAATAAGCATCCAATACTTTAAATTCATTTACTCAAAATAAATTATTTAAAGTTTTAATAAATAATTATAAAATTTTATTTTCTTATTATTAAGACATTTATCATGTATCATATATATAATTCAAATCATATTATATATACATGACATCTCGTTTTTTAATATAATATTTTTTAATTAAAAAATTAAATTATACAACTCCAATGTTTGACTTATAAATCTCTACCCTTATATAATATCAAATTCTATAAATTAAACTATATAAATTGTACCTTATTGCTTCTACTTTGTAGTTTAACTAATTAATTGTTATCTTAAATTCATTTATATTTTTTAAAAATAATCCATACTGTATATTTAGTCATAAAAATATTTGTTTAAGTTTTAAAAATATCAAATTACACGTCTATATATATAAAATAATTATTTTAAAATTCATCAATCTTTAAATTTCAACTTGATCAATGTTATTTTCACCGTAAATTATCTTTTTACAATTTTTAAAAACAAATTTTTATGTACTCCTTTAGCTTTTGAATAAAATTTATTTGATTTAGAATTTATATAATTTAAAGGTCCATGTATTATGAATTTATAACCTTCAATTTGTAAATTGGAATATAGAATTTGTAATTAATATATTTTTACAAGTTTCTTAATTAAAAGAAATTTATGCTTGTAATAATTTACCTATTCTTTATACATGTAAAAATGCTCTTTTATAATATTTTATATATACGATTCAAATGATAAGCAGTAATTTTATTTCTAAAAAAATTAAAAACACTAGAAGAAAACTTTTATGTAAATGAATTTGAGTTCTATTTTTTTTTTCTAGATAATTTTATATTTATCATGAGATAATATTTTATATAATATGTTAGAGGATAGAAAAATAGATATGGACAAAGAAAAGACAAAATCAGAAAATATATAAATAAAGAACGGAGCAATATGTTAAGTAATCTATTACATTAAATTTCTTTATACATGTGTCAGTTAACGAGGATTCTCTATTAATAGAGAATAATTACTATATGTACGGTAGTAAAATCCCAGGAAGAAACCTTAACTACTCACAGTTGCGAAATTCAAGATGTCTTAAACTGGGGAAAGCTCCATTTCTGCAATGCACCTTCCTTTATATGCATTACGAATGTAAAGAAGCTTTAATTTGGAAGGAAATTGAAGAGTAGGGGCTGGGTTCTCTACTAGGTTGGAACAAACTAAATACTACAAATTAGTGACTTTTCAATGGAGGCCAGCCAAACAAGCATTACGAAAAGGCCACCAATTAATTTGAGATCGTGAAGAGAAGATGGAGGGGAAAATGATACCAACTCTAGAAGAAATGAGCTATTGCTTGGAGACACAAGGAGATAAGATTTTCCATCTTCGTGATGGCTGCAAATAGTTCACTGGAATGATCTTCAGACACACGCATAACACCGAGTTGTTTATTAGGATACCGGCAATAAAGTTACGAAAATAATTAAGCAGCGGAAAAATTAAAATTGGGACACACAGAAATTTACGTGGTTCACCTCAACTGTTTAGGGCTACGTCCACGGGACCAACTCCGAATATTTTTCTTCCACTATTAAAAATAGTAGACTTACAAAGAGAGTAATACAAAATAGTGGCACTCACAAGTATTTCCCAAAAACACCCTAATAATCTTCACTATTTTCTAAACCCTTAGTTTTAAGAACCCTTCTTAAAACTAAACTGTCTAATTTTTCTCTTGTGTTTTGTTGGTACATCTAAACTGAGAAACATCCTCTCCTATTTATAGGAGAGGGAATGAGAGAGTCATGTGTTTGTTACGCACAGCTCTCCATTAATTTCGTAGTTGGTTGCCAACCTTTGAATGGTTGGCAACCGACCTTTGAATGGTTGGCAACCGACCTTTTGCTTTTTCAAACAGCACGTTTTTTTTTTCTTTATTATTTTTTTTTCTTTTCAAACTGTGTGGATCCCACTTGAGTGGGCACACCACCACCAACAAATCTCCCCCTGCACGCTCAAGTGGGGACGTCAGCCAAACTCTCCATCATCCCTGCAGCTAATCGGCAATATTCAAACTTGTCTTTTGGAAGAATCTTCGTTAACATATCTGATCCATTTTCATCTGTATGGATCTTCTCAAGCTGTAACTGCTTCATCTCCAGTACATCCCTGATCCAATGATATCTAACATCAATGTGCTTCGATCTTGAATGAAAGGAGGAATTCTTCCCAAGATGAATTGCACTCTGGCTATCGCAGAATATCAAATATCGTTCTTGATGAATTCCGAGTTCATTCAAGAACTTCTTCATCCACAGCAACTCTTTGCATGCTTCTGTTAGTGCTATGAATTCTGCTTCAGTTGTTGATAGAGCAACGCACTTCTATAATCTTGACTGCCATGACACAGCTCCCCCTACAAATGTGATTAGATACCCTGATGTGGACTTTCTCGAGTCAACATCCCCAGCCATATCTGCATCGGTATAACCGACTAATACTGGCTTCTCATCTCCAAAGCATAAACATACTTTGGTTGTACCTCGAAGATACCTGAAAATCCATTTCACTGCAGCCCAATGTTCCTTTCCAGGATTTGAAAGAAACCAACTCACTACTCCAACTGAGTGAGCAATATCTGGCCGTGTACAAACCACGGCATACATCAAGCTTCCAACTGCTGAAGCATATGGGATCTTTTCCATCTCTTCCTTCTCCCCATCGGTAGAAGGGCACTGTTTTGAGCTTAATTTAAAGTGATTAGCAAGAGGACAACTAACCGCTTTAGAATTCTCCATTTTAAACCTTTGAAGTACTTTCTCAATGTACTTCTCCTGTGACAACCATAATTTCTTGGTTCTTCGATTTCTCGTAATCTTCATACCAAGAATTTGCTTTGCTGGTCCCAAGTCTTTCATAGCAAAAGACTTACTTAGTTGTTTCTTCAAGCTATTAATTCTGACAGAATTCTGACCAACAATCAACATATCATCTACATAGAGCAAAAAAATAATGTAGTCATCATCAGAGAATTTCTTTACGAAGACACAGTGATCTGAAGTGGTCTTTTTGTAATCTTGCTCCCCCATAACAGACTCAAACTTCTTGTACCACTGTCTTGGAACCTGCTTCAAGCCGTACAGGATCTTCTTCAGTTTACAAACATAATCTTCTTTCCCCTTTTTTATGAAACCCTCTGGCTGCTCCATGTATATTTCTTCTTCCAACTCTCCATATAGGAAGGCAATCTTTACATCCATTTGCTCGATTTCCAGATCAAAATTGGCGGCCATTCCGAGCACTGTCCGAATGGATGTCATTTTCACAACTGGTGAAAAGATCTCATCAAAATCAATACCCTTTCTTTGATTGAATCCTTTCACAACCAGTCTAGCTTTGAATCGTGGTTGGGAGCTGTGTTCTTCTTGCTTGATCTTGAACACCCACTTGTTCTTCAAAGCTTTCTTGCCTTTGGGCAACTTTACCAGCTCAAATGTTTTATTCTCATACAAGGATTTCATTTCATCTTGCATGGCTTCAATCCAGTTCCTTTTGTGTTCACTTTCCATTGCTTCTTTAAAGCATTCAGGTTCTCCCCCGTCAGTCATCAATACATATTCATTTGCTGAATATCTAGTAGATGGTTGTCTGACTCTACTAGACCTTCTTAATGTTTGAGAACCTTCCGGTGCTGGTGGCTGAACATGAACACCATCAAAATCTTCTTCTGGTTCATTCTGATGAGGAATTTCTAGATTTTCTAACTCTAGCTCTTGTTCTTGTGGAACATTTTCTTCATCTCCAACTTGTCTTTGTTCTGTTGCTGGAGGAACTATTTGCACATCTGTTGAATCATCTTCAGATCTATCGGCAGCTTGCTTCTAAGTCTTTTCAACATCTTCAATAGTCTGATTTTCAACAAATACAGCATCTCTACTTCTTATCATCTTTTTCTGGATTGGATCAAAAAATCTATAGCCATATTGATCTTGACCATATCCAATGAATACACATTGTCGAGTCTTGACATCAAGCTTAGACCTCTCATCCTTAGGAATATGCACAAATGCTTTGCAACTAAACACCCGCAAGTGATCATAGGAAACATCCTTTCCTGACCATACTCTTTCTGGAGTATTGTAACATCCCTTCCCGGTCCACCCGTTAACCCGAATGAACCGAGCCGAGACGCTACAATCTGGTGGAACCTATGTCCTGTCATGCGGATATCATACTGTATGAAAAATATGAATATAAACTACTCCCAAATACACTCTAAACTTCCAACGTCTCCAAAGAATCATCATAACACAATAACACTTTATATATCTTTTCATAATTGTATAAATCCTCAACAGCATTTAATATCTAGCAATTAAGTGCATTCATGATCTATATCGAGTCTTCATGACCTAATCATACCAACTATAGTAACATATTTCATATTCAATCATTTTCTCCAAATACTTACACCACAATAATTACATGCTTCCATTATATTTTCATAAGTATTATTCTTATCTCCAACTACTTATACCAAAATAATTACATGCTTCACTTATATTTACAATCACATAGGCTCTAACAAATGTAATAATTATACATGCCATAAATCTTAATACATGCCATAATTCTTACTATTACAACTCTCAATCTACTATGACCAAGTTAGTCACTTCTGCTTTGAACGTACTCCTCCAATCTTCAAGTACCAACCACGATCTTCAACCTACACGTGATAAAAATCGACGCGCTGAGTATAAAACTCAGTGGTGCTCATAATTCACATACTTAATAAAGTGCGATGGCAACTAACTTAAAATACAGATTTCATAAAGCATTGATACTCATAGAATCAGTAAATTTCAACATAAATGTCTCTTTATAGCAACGAATAAATTTCTAATTCAAAACATCAATAATTTAGTTCTAATTATCTCATAACTCCTTTCCATGAACCTGTAATCACACATTATGATACTAGCATGATCTTACCTGCTGTTCAGTGTGTTGTATGGATGAGATCAATAAACATGTAAGAAGACATAACAGTATATGTTCATTGTCTTACTTGCTATTCATTATGCTGTATGACTTATGCACTTTTAGTCACATCATATAAGTTATGATTAATAACATCTCATGACTGTATGGCTCCTTAAAGATTCAATAAATAAACTTGTAAGCATATATAGCATGATACTATCATACTCTTACCTGATGTTCTTTATGTTGTATGAATTCTGCAACTTTGATTAAAACTCAGTGAATATCATAATGAATAAAGAAACATATAAGCACATACATATGTAGAAATAAACATTTACTCACATATGGAATGTAAGCACACATATCATGATACTTTCATTTCCCTTAATGATTTTTCTTGCTGTTTAGTATACTGTATGATTATGCAATTTATAGTCGATATAACTGTATAGCTCCATAAGGTTATAGTGAAACCGAAGTGATAAGAAAAACTGTATGAAACTGGATGAAACTGTATGCTTGGCTGCTATGGCCTGTATAATCATATCCACTCAACGGCCTGTAGCCGGAGTACCAAACTGTATGGGGCGCAGATGTGCTATTCTATGTCGCGACATAGCCTTATCTACATGGTTTCTACCTAACCTCAATGGAGCATAATGTTGGTATGTCAATAGATAAAACAAATGCATAGTAACTGTGTCATAATTTGCATGCTTGTGTCATGTTATTTTCACTTGCTTGTGTCATAAAATTAACTGCTTCATCATTTCATAAAATTTACTGCTTACCTGTATGTTGATAGCCTCGCCAAGCGGGCAACTTGTGTCATGTTAGTTTCACACTATTTGCATGCTTGCATTTTGTGTTTATACATGTGTTCATGTTGTCTTTTTGCTTTAAAATGATTGAAGACACACAAGTTGAGAAAAGGAATACAATTGCATAGAATTCATACCTTCACACACCATTTCACATCATTTCACAATTGCATAGAATACAATTACAAGTTGTGTTTACCTCCTTTCACATCATTTGCATGCTTGCATGTTGTTTTGATGCATGTTCTAATGTTGTCTTTTTGTTTTAAATTGATTGGAGGCATATAAGTTGAGTAAAGGAATACAATTGCATTGAAAAAGAAGTCCAAAAGTGCATGAAAACACATGTCGCGAGCGCGTCTTTCAAAGTCGCGAGCGCGAGATGCAAAAAATGAGAGTCTGTGTGTTATCGGGCACAATTCGCGAGCGCGTAGAGTGCAGAATGAGAGACAGTGAGTTCCCAGGCCAAATTCGCGAGCGCGCAGGGAAGGTCGCGAGCGCTTACAGGCCAAGGGCTAAGTCGCGAGCGCGCAGTGCAAAATCGCGAGCGCGTAAAGCACCAAATGAGAGTCAGAGAGTTTCAGGTGAAGGTCGCGAGCGCGCAAATGAAAGTCGCGATCGCGAGCTCTTCATACAATTCGCGCGCGCGCGTTTTCCAGCCTGCACAGTCTGTACTCTTTTGACCATATCTCTCAATATATAACTCCGATTTGGGTGATTCAAAAACCCATGTAAAGCTAACACATAGAGGAACAATTAACTCTTCTATGACACTTCCTAATTCCATCATTAAATGGGGTAAAAATCAAGGTGAAGTTACTAGTAACTTTTCCAGCAAAACTTGTTTCAGCATGAACTCAATATCTACTTCATTTATTCATTTCATCTCATGCTTTTTCACCATTTTCAGTCATCTTACTCAACATGAAACAACATACTTTCTCATTATCAACACACCACACAAATTCTCATGCAAGGAAATTAATTAAACGAAAAGAGATAGCACACCTTTACGCCAATAAGCTTAAGCTCTTCTTTTAGCTTCCTTCTACCTTTGGCTCACCTCTCCTATACAATAGAGTTCTTATAAATTATCTAACAATATCACCAAATGAGTCAAGTATGAAATTCAAGAAGGTTTACTTACTTGAATAGAATAGAAGTTGACTTAATGCTTAACTCCCATTAACATCTTCCCCACCATTAAACGTGATGGAGAAAAGAAAGTGTAAGAGGAAAGTAGAGAAAGAAGATGAAGATAAGGATGAAGAAATGAAAATGAAATGGAATCCACGGGTAGTCTCTAGAATGTCATTGATTTTTATGTGAAAATTACCAAATGGTACCTCAAGTGTCAACATGGTACAACTCAATACCTCAACTTTATACTTTAATGAAATCAAGTCCTAATCCTTATACTTTGATCTTTTATTTCCTTCAAGTAAGTCCACTTCTTCTCCTTATTTCATTCTAGCCCACTCTAGACTCTAATGGCTCGAACCGGGTTTTAAAGCAGCCCGACTCGACTCTAAGCAACGACTCGATTCAATAGAAAAATAGGACGTTACAAGTATCATACTGAAGAGGAACACAAGGTGAACGATTTATAAGATGAACTGCTGTAAGAAAAGCTTCACCCCAAAATCTTTTAGACAACTTTGCATGTGAGAGTAAACATCTGACTCTCTCCATCAAAGTTCTGTTCATCCTCTCAGCCAAACCATTCAGTTGCGGCGTCTTGGGAGGTGTTGTTTGATGTCGAATACCATGCTCTTTGCAGAAAGCATCAAATGGCCCAGTGTATTCTCCACCATTATCTGTTCTGATGCACTTCAGCTTTTTGCCTGTCTGTTTCTCAACCAAGTTTAGAAATTGTTTAAAAACATCTAAAACTTGATCTTTAGACTTCAAAGTGTACACCCAGGTCTTCCTAGAATGGTCATTGATAAATTTTATGAAGTATCGATTTCCACCATATGACATCGTCAATGGTCCACATAGATCTGAATGTACCAGATCTAACACATTCTTCATTCTGGAAGGCTGAGAAATCTTGAAGGCTACTCTATTCTGCTTTCCTGGCATACAATCAGAACATTTCTCTAAATGGACTTTATCCAATCCAGATAGCATGTTGTTTTTAACCAGAGTTGTCATTCCTTTCTCACTCATGTGGCCTAGTCATTTATGCCACAATTCAACTGTACTGTCATCCTCCGCTATATTTAAAGTATCTCGGGAGAGCTTCGCTTGCATCACGTACAGCTTTGGATCTTTCTTTCCATTGGCTACCACCATGGAACCTTTTGTGAGTTTCCACTGACCATTTCTGAAAGTGCTACAGAAATTTTCAGCATCAAGTCTGCCGACCGAGATTAAATTAGAATGCATGTCTGGTACATGCATGACATCTTTTAAAATTAATCTCGAACCATTTTCTGTCTCCAGGCAAATATCTCCCTTACCAACGACTTTCAACAGTTTGTCGTCTGCTATGTTGACCACACCCAGATTGTCTGGTGTGTAAGATAAAAAATTTTCTCTCCAAGATGTTGCATGAAGTATAGCCCCACTATCAATTACCCAACTAGTCTCTTGGGTTGCAAGATTGATAGTGTCTTCTATGAACAGTTGGAACTCAGCAATGACATTAGCTTCATCATCACTGCTCTCTTCTTTCTTTGCTTTGCCTTTGATCTTCTCCTGATCACTTTTGAACTTCCGGCAATACCTTTTAATGTGCCCCTTCTTCCCACAATGATGGCACATAGTATTGGCAAATTTGTTTGATTTACCCCTGCTCTTATCTCTTGTATTTGAACTTCTAGATTGGCTCCTCCCTCTGGGCTGGTTATTTCTTTTAGCATCTGCTAAAAAAATGTCTGACTGAGATGAAGAAGAATTCTGTGCTTTACGTCTCATTTCTTCATTCAAAACAACCTTTTTAACAAATTCCCAGCTAACTCCACTATGTGGTGTAGAGTTTGTTATTGATATCTTCAGAGTCTCCCAAGACTCTGGTAAGGAGGCAAGCACCATAAGGCCGAGAATTTTATCATCAAATTTTATGCCCATATTTGACAGCTGGTGAATAGTCGCCTGCATTTCACTCAAGTGATGTGCTACAGAAGTACCTTCTTGGTATTTGAAATTCATCAGCTTTGTCAAATAAATAATTGGTTGTTGCCGGATTTTGAGACATATAGATGTTCAAGCTTGTCCCATAATGTTCTGGCGTGAGTCTCGTTACAGATGTGGTTGTACACATTATCATCGACAAATTGTCGAATATAACCACAAACTTGTTTATGCTCGAAAGCCCATTCTTCATCAGTCTTGTCTTCCGGTTTGCTTGCACCAAACACGGGTAGATGCATTTTGGTTACCATAAGAAGATCTCTCATTTTATTTCTCCATATATGGTAATTTGCGTTATTTAAACTGATCATTTTGCTCGTTCTAGCTTCCATGACTTTTGAGTGAATAGTAACCGTATATATGAATAGTAACACTATACGAGAATAGTAACTGTACACGTAAATAGTACTATACGTGAATAGTACCTGTATGCGTGAATAGTACTATACGTGAATATTGCTTGGCTTAACAGTGACGGGCTCAACAACAGTAACGTCAATAGTAACTATTCACCATCAACTGCGAGTTACTATTTTACTATTCATCACTAAGTAGATTTTGCAACGTCTTTCCTAGCGGACTGCACCAACGGACTCGTCGTAATTTTCTCGTCTTCGTGGTATATTTATTTCAAAATATATCCACGGATCCGGTACCGCTATCTGACCGGCTGAACCAGGCTCTGATACCACTTGTTAGGATATCGGCAATAAAATTACAAAAATAATTAAGTAGCGGAAAAATTAAAATTGGGACACACAGAAATTTACGTGGTTCACCCTCAACTGTTTAGGGCTACGTCCACGGGACCAACTCCGAATATTTTTCTTCCACTATTAAAAATAGTAGGCTTACAAAGAGAGTAATACAAAATAGTAGCACTCACAAGTGTTTCCCAAAAACACCCTAATAATCTTCACTATTTTCTAAACCCTTAGTTTTACGAACCCTTCTTAAAACTGAACTCTCTAATTCTTCTCTCGCGTTTTGTTAGTACATCTAAACTGAGAAACATCCTCTCCTATTTATAGGAGAGGGAATGAGAGAGTCGTGTGTTTGTTACACACGGCTCTCCATTAATTTCGTAGTTGGTTGCTGAACTTTGAATGATTAGCAACCAACCTTTTGCTTTTTCTAACAGCACGTTTTTTTTCTTTTCAAACTGTGTGAGTCCCACTTGAGTGGGCACACCACCACCAACATTGTTGCAGTTGGGTTAAGGAGCTTCGTTCACTGGCAAGGCCTCCTCCACCATATACATCATCTAGAATATGAATTATGTTCCTATACCACTTGGAACTCTATTTTGTTTAGTTCTATAGGAGATAAGCTTTTTTTTTTCATGGAGTCTCTGCAACTAATATTTCTGTTTGCTTATCTGATTTACGAGTGCGGTAAAACTGAGACATTGTTTTGGATATCTAGCAACTAAAAATCTGCAATGGTTGCAGCAGGAACTGAAAGTTTAAAACATGGAACAAATATCATCACAACAAGGATAACTTGATAAGGTTAAATGAAACTTCTTGCGAATATTCTTTTTTTTTTTTTTTAAATCTACTGTTTTGTCTTACAAAATATCAGAGTCATAGTTTTTTTTTTTTTTAGTATTACGAAATGGAAAATTTGAATCTGAATCTTTCGTAATGTACTAAAATATCATCTTTTGAATTAAAATATCATTTGAAATTTATTTGATGTATAAGTGAAGTTATACTTGCCTTGCGTGGGTAAGTCTTTTCCTGAGTAGAGTATTATTGGATGAAGAAATTTGAGACTTTCGAGGGCTGTTGATAATCTCCCTTTCATCAATCCATTTAAACCTCACCTGACAGAGTCTGGCTCAATAATTAGTAAAGTCCGGCCCAATAACCAGACAAACACAGCAGTTTTACAATTGAAAAATAAAATTTATAAAATTAATATTTTTACATATTTTATTACCGTCTACAGTTTTGTACTAAAATTAATAATTTATAAAATTTTAATCTGTCAATACATTCAGATTCGAATCTCTCTTTCAATACTCAAAAAAACACAATACTTTTTTTTTAAATTATACAATAAAACTATTTTTAATTCATTGAGAGACTCGATACAACTAAATAACAATATATGCTACACAACAGTATAGCTCTCCTCTCGAATTCAAATACTTTTCACTCCTCATAGAAAACTAATCAAACCATTGAATATACTATAAATTTTTTTTTTTTGAAAATGTAATTCATTAATAACAATATCAAGAATGACAAATAAACATATAGACCAGACGTAGAATTTTACTATTAGTAGCTAATAGAGTTTAAAAAAAGAAATTCATATTTTTTAACAATGAAACTAAAACAAAAAAAGTGTAATTTTATATCTTTTTGCTTTGAATTCATGTTGATAAAAGATATAAATTATCATAACAGCAACTAATTCGTTAATTGATTTAGATGTCAAAATAGTAATTCTTTTGGATCTTCTATAACTTGATTATTTTGTCAATAATTTGCAATTTATGATAAATACATGTGAGTTTTCGCTACTATGCGTCAATAGCATCAATGGAGGAACATGCCTCACTCTCAGGCTTCATCAATCGAAGACTCATACTGCAAATTAAAATCTAAAATCTCTAATCAAATAAAATCAAATATCATAATTTTATTTAATAATAAACCATCACAAAGAAAAGACTACTCTAAAAAAACAAAAAAAAAAACTCCTGATACGAAAAAAAAAAATCTGTTATAAAAAAAAGAATATATATATATATATATATATGAGTTTTGACATATATATAAAAGAAAGCAATATTTTATTGCATTTTATTCATTGGGTAAGGAACAGAAAAGTAAAGAAAGACAAGACAAGGACAACCCCTGCCCAGCTAACTCGCTCCCTTCCTTGTATCTTCTTCTTCTCTCTCTGTAAGTTTACGCTTTTATTTCTTCAGAAGCCAGAAATTCCCATTCTTAATCTCATCCAATCACAAACTGAAGGTACTATTTTTGTTTCTTTCTCTCGATCACTTCTCCTTTTTCACTTTTTTTGATTTTAATTTTGAATTTTTTGTTATTTTACCCTTCAAAAATCTTTGCTTTGTTTTCAATTGTACCTTTTTTTTTTTGTCGTTTGATGATCATAATGGTACCGTTTTTGTTTTGTCCATTGCTGTCCTCTTTCGGATTGTGGTGGGTTTGATTGGGAATTGTGTACGGCGAATTTTAACCTGTACTTAGGGTTTAGCAATGTTTCTCATTTGTTATTTGTGATTTTCTTCGTTGTCGGTTAGCTTGGATCGTCCAATTGAGCTTTCAATTCTCTGATCAAGCTATCCTTTGTTGCTGTTTTTTTGTTTTTGATGATGCTGTTTTTTTAATAGATATACATATATTACTAGAATTATGATTTGCTGGTGGAATATACATTTTTGTTTACCTCTAAATTATCACTAGAGAATGTTGTTGGCTTTTGGCTTTTGGCTTTGTGAGACTCATATGAAGGCAATTTGCAATCTGTTTTCAGATTAGGTCAATGTCACTGTGTCCAAATAATCAAGTATGTAAAATGGAAAAATCTGGTAGTTTATTTGCAAAATTTTGTGATTCACAACCCTTACAGACCCTGTGCATAGTGTATGTTAAGGCATCTTCATGCTGCTTATGCTATTGTATCAGCTTCAGAATCCATTATTCTGCACCAAGTTTGCTACTTGCTGAGCATATTCTTGATTCAGCTGTCAGTTTGTAATTTCTGTTCTTTATTATGATTTGTGGTTTTCTAAAGTTGATAGGTTTTATATCTGCTGTGTTTGGTTTTTTACAACATAGTTGGGAATTGGTTTACTTTAATTTATAGTTGAAGTTCTTACACCTGTTTCTTGACTCCTAGGGAAGAGTATGGCGACTGGAGAAGATGTTGACCTTTCAAATTTGAAGTCTCAGCTAAGTGAAACTCATGAAATGTGGAAGTTGGAGATGGAAAGACGCCAATCACAAGTGGATATATTACAATCAAAGCTTATGGAGGTAAAGGCTTCTATAGAAGGATCTGAGGAAGATGCAAAGAAGGAGTTGGAGGTTCTTTGGCGAAGAGTAAAAACCACTGCAACTTTATTGACCTACTTAAAATCAAAAGCAAGAATCATGGCTGTTCCTGATTTAGCTCATACATCATGTGGCATTAAACAATTAGAAGGAGTGGGACTTGTTGACAAGAATGGTGCACCAATTTCTAGTTGGTCTAGGAATGTCGATCTTTCTTCATTTGACAGTCCTGATGAAGAAACATGGATTAAACTCGGTGAGCAGCACGGTAGCTACGATGAACAAGATGAAGCTTATATTGGTGAATTACTCAGGTCTGTTCAGTTGGTAACAGACGTTATGGAAGCTCTTGTTAAAAGGGTTCTAATGGCAGAATCTGAAACTGCCGTTGAGAAAGAGAAGGTAACGTTAGGTCAGGAAGAAATTAAGAAGAAGGCAATCCAAATTGAGAGCATGTCCTCAAAATTAGAGGAAATGGAGCGCTTTGCTCTGGGTACAAATGGTATTCTGAATGAGATGCGCCAGAGGGTCGAGGATTTGGTCGAAGAAACATCTAGGCAGAGGCAAAGAGCTTCAGAGAATGAACAAGAGCTATGCCGTGTTAAAAGGGACTTTGAGTCACTGAAATCCTATGTTAGCAGTCTCATTAGTGTAAGAGAAACTCTTCTTTCATCAGAGAAGCAATTTCAAACTATCGAGAGGCTCTTTGAACGGTCAGTTATTTCTCAAAACAACTAATTATTCTTTTTTTTCCTTTATTTTGTAAGGGTTACTTCCACTAAAACCATATCATGTTTAAGTTTTCACCAGCCTTCCTTGATACCACCACCCAAAAGGGGTAAAATTTGTATTTTGTAAAATTCTTGAGAAATACTTATAGCCTTGATGGAGATGAAAAATCTAATATTGCAAGATGAGAACAGTTTCAAACTTTGGAGTAGTATGACAACTTCTATTAGGATTGGATGTAATACACAGTTTGCTTTTTCATAGTGGCTTAGCCAGGTGATACTAATGTTTTGTGGTGTGGTCTCTTAGGTCTTATATTTTAATAGTAAAATGGTATTGTAACTGTGTTCTTGGATTAACCAAAATGTAGTGGATGGCCATCATTTTGGTCTCTGTGGAATCATGATGATGCCAATTTCAGACTATGCTCAATTTCATCGACTTCCTTAGGCTGTTCATATAACAAATATTGGCTTTTCGTTTGGTGAAATCCGAAATCTATGGATCCCTTCCTACATCTGAAATAGGCACTAGCATGTGTGTTTGGTAGTGATGTTTCATATTTTTTGTTTTTACTTCCTAGCGCCAAGGTTCCTAATCTGTAGGTTCTCATCTTTAAGTTGTATGTATGTGCCTTTGCACCTGCTTTGGAAATATCTATATTGGCTTGATTGTTTAGAAGAACAATTGTGCTATTTGGTTTTGTGCATCTCCTTTACCTCTTTGTTCAAAGCTAGTTCAGTACTCCCTTCTCTTGTATTGGCTGATCTACTAGCTGGGTTACTTTATAATCATTTATTTTTGTGGAGCAGGCTAGTTGCAAAAACAACTCAGTTGGAAGGTGAGAAAATGCAGAAAGAGGCAGAAGTTCAGAAACTAATGGAAGAGAATGTGAGATTGACTGCTCTTCTTGATAAGAAAGAGGCTCAGCTTCTGGCAATGAATGAACAGTGCAAGGTAATGGCTCTGAGTGCTTCAAATTTATAATTTGGTGGATTGTACTGTTCTACCTTCTGGTGGCTTGCGGTGGATATGTTGTTCCATTCAACTGCAATTGCCAATCTACCAGAGAAGATTCAGGAACTTAGTAATTCTGAATTGTAGAGCATCTCATATCCTTTTTGCAAATTGTAATATCGTGAAGAGCTCAGTGAAACATGCTCATTAGTACCATTCTTGTGCTGTTGGAAAACCCAAGCCAGGAAGCATTAATCTGAACAGTTGCGCAGTGTGTTGTTGATCAAGTAGTCAATGAGTTATTTATCTTTGATGTAATTGTTTGATATCAGTTCCATTGTCCATTGAATGATCTACCCTCATCACAAAAGTTTGATTCTTTTAAATCTAAACATCACTGTTTGTTATGCATGGTAGCTGCTGCTCATATAAAGTTCTCTAGTGATAAACATTTCACGTGTCTTGCCTGTGGATTCTTCATTTTCCGCGAGTCTAAGATCTGCTGGCTACTACATCGCTTGCTGCTCATATATCATTGTTTTAGGAGTTGCAGTAGAGGGAAACCTAGACACAGAAATCCATAGAAAGTACCATCTACATTTCTGGAAAGTGGAAACAAGAGGAGAGCAAGGGGTAAATAATGGCAAATGATGTTAGGCATATTCGGCAAAACCAGCTGTTTTATCGGTGGTCAGATGTTTAACTAGCATTTTATCGAACGGTAAAGGAAGTAACATTTCTTAAACTCTAAAGTCTCCTATAAACATTAGGACATTGAACAATATAAATAATAAACAAGCTGTTGCGAAATGGGGGCGGTAGTCATTCTCTAAGTCAGTGACTCAACGTAGATAGTAATAAGTCAGTGACTAATCTCTAAGTGACTGAACGTAGATGGTAATTTGATGCCAATAGAGAATGTATGAACGAACATCAGAAATGAGAACCTATATGAGTGCTATAGTTCCTATATGAGAACCTCCTTTTTCCGAGCTTGGGACCGGCTACGCGTCTCTACACTCGCATAGGCGGAGTTAATAACTGAATCCTTTTATCAAAGCCGAGACAAACAAAATCCTATTAAACCATCTAAAGAGGCTAGAAAAAATAAATTTGCATTGAGGGCTAAGCAGAAATCAACAAAATCCAGCTAAACCGGTTCGATTCAATTTTATTTTAATTTTATTAAAAAAAACTCTAATTTTTTCTTATTCAGTTCTATTTTTATTAAAATTGAAAATCAAATCAAATTTAGCCTGAAAATAAGTCAATCCAAAATTGAACCAAATCAAATCAAATCAATTCACTTGGGTAATACGTTCAGTTGAATTTATGTGTTAAAAATTTGCGATTTAATGGAATTTCGCCAATTTGTTCCGCTTTTGACGACGCTGTCTTTGCACACCCTAACCCCATTTATGTTTCTCATATAAGATTAGTCATGAAATGAGATGCTAAAGTGAACTAGTCATATGGCAAACAAGAGTGAATAATCCAAGATAATTTCAAGTAATATCTATCTGTTATTCAAACGGACACTATCTTCAAAAGTAAAAAGTACAACAGCTAGCAAGTGATTCAAGGCTCAGAGTCGCATTTATCAGTCGCGATCTGCATCTTCTATGTCTTCATCCTCTGGGACGCCACGGAGATATAAGACATTGTTGCATCTGCAGGGGAAATACACAAAAGAGCCCCTTTTAACTCTGGCAGAAGACGAACTTTTACGTGCATTGTAACAACAAATGGCCGATATTGTCTGACAGTAAATAATATTAATAACACAATCACTATAAGGTTGTAGTGAAATTTGCTTCCTCTACCTGGCTGGGGGCCTAACAAATTCTTTATGATCAAGTGTTCCACATAGTAAAAGTATATCCAAGAGCACCATTACGTAAAAAACTAAATAATGAACATGCTATAACGAGAAAACCAGATGTGTAAAATTTTAAACGGGCTTCTAATGCACTGAACATAATAAAAACAATTTAAAACTTTGAGCATTAATAGATTAGACTCTTCTATTATTGCTACCACTAGTGTCACCGCCACTGCTGATTCTGCTACTAATATTAGAAAAGATCTCTAGTTTAATTCAAATATGAAAGTGTTTATATTTCGAATTCTAAATTTTATAACATAAGACAGCTGCTCTGATTAAATGACATCTCAAAACACATGAATACAAGCTTAAAAAGATGTCATAATCTTATGTGATGTAAATAAGCATATATTTTCCTCATGGAATCATATGTAAGAGGTCAATCTACTGAAAATGTTCAATCATGCAGGAGGATAATTCAGAAAATAAATAACAAAAAAGTTCCAAGTACAAAATTTTAAACACCAGCATGACACATCTCCCTCTAATAAGACTAGATGCAAATTAATAATAGTTCATCTAGTTTAGGTTCTATCATAAATGTTCGATCATGCAGGAGGATAATTCAAGGGAAAAAAGAAAAGTTAGAAGTACAGGAACTTCTCACACCAAGATGACATATCTCCTGACTCTAGTAAGACTAGATGCAGATTAATTATAGTTCATCTAGTTTAGGTTACCTGATCAAAATTTCTCCAAGATTTCCAGTGAATTGTCCATCAATATATTCTTCAGTGTTGCCTAGCTGCAATTAGATTTCATTAATTGAAAAAGGTTAGAAACAAAGAGCATCAAAGAGGAAAAGTAGCTGAAATAACACAAACTCCAGGAGTTCATGAAAAATTGTCTAGCTGCAATCAGCTTTTGGTTTTGTTTCCTGAACAATTGAAAAATTCCTAATCCTCACCCTTTTCCCTGCACATCTATATGCTCTCAACCATTTATTTGAAATCTCATTTTCCATGTACCAAAGATTTAGATTTCCCTTCTCATAATCTTAACATTTTCCATTCCACAAAACCTCTCTTTTTTCTTTCTTTTCCACTTTTTGTCAATCCTACCTCAGCTCCATCTCTTTAATTCATCCATATACTCTACTAGGTGACATCCCTCCTTCAAGTTGCAGAAATAATATTCCAATGCACAATGTAATTTTTCTATTCTATTTTTTCCATGGCATATTTCCACTAGTTTATGGAAAAAAACAAGATGCATTCAAACTGATAATTGAACTGTTCAAAAGGCATGCAATTTTGATAGTGGATGGATGCCCCTGCCTGAACAGAGAAAATGTTGTCCTGAAAAGTATACCAGATTGGTCCATTTGTGCACGATAAGTTACCCGTTTTTTCTCTTTGAGCACGGTATGCTTTATTCTGAAGCTGATCAGGTGGTTATTAAGCAGTGATATATCGGTTGGGTTCAATCATAGGCATTGATCAATGATCACAGGATAATTAACAGGCAATTTATTTGTCTGTATGTGCTAATTTCATAGACCAACACCAACAAAAAGAAAAAATTAACTGCATTGGCTTCCAAAGGATACTGCAACTTAGGTAGCTCCAAAACAGCATTAACCGTCATTGAACTTGCATCCCCTAGCTTAATGTCAATTAAATGTTTGCATTTTTCAATGTAATAAATAAGCTAAAATAAAGAACTGAATCACTCATTATCACAGGACATGACAGGTCAACATGGAAATCAATCAACAAACTCAAGAGGACGGTCGTATATGGACCCTGAGACATATGAAATGTTGTCTCTGAGGGCCCTGTAGCGAAAAGTTCATCGAAGATGGTTTCAATTCTAAAACATTCTACAAAAAATTCCCCCTACATCGAGTCATTCCTTCACACTACAAGCACAATTGAGCACCTACCTTCAGAAGTCCATAAGAAAAGTCAAGGAAGCAATCTCACTAAATATGAGAAATAAGAATCAACATGCAAGACAATCAAGTTGATGGGATTAGACATTAGAAAAAACTTCATCTAACTAACAAAAGTGTTTTCATTTCTTAGGTTCTCAGCATCTCCACACTTAAACCTCACATGTGAAAAGCATTGGAAAACTGGATATGAACAAAACCTAGACCCATTGTATAGCTACACTGCATTGTCAGGAATCTTTTTTTATTCACCATAATTTAAGTTGGCATCATTCAAAAATCAATCAACGATTCAATTATTATGCACTTCTTCCAAGGTCAATAATATTAATAAGTTGCATCTTATATGCAATTTTAGTAGTATGGAAGAGAATTTAAGTGACTTTGTTTTGCATCTGGGTTAATATTTTTGAATGTTTGAATTTGAATTGGATTAAAATTCATTGCTTGGTTTGTTAATTGTTTATGGATTTAAATTTGAAATGAAATGCAAATCAAATTCAAAGGCTAAAATATGATGTATTTCAAACTACTTCAAAATATGTGTCACTTCATATGTGCTCTACACTTTAAAATCCTAGATTTCATACAAGAATCCAAAAGCAAAATAGGTTCATTTGGAATTTTATATGTTATATAATGATATTTAGAAGGTTTTTATCTTGCTCAGCTTACAACATTACATCTTACGAGCTATCTTCTTGACCAGCTAGCGCTTTCCAATTCAGAGCATGGTCAGTTAATATTTCCATTTGCACCAACAAATTCGACTGAGGCATGTCTAGTTACAAATCAAAACTTCACCTAATATTCTTTTCAACATTATCTAGAAAAAAAATGTCAAGGCAAGAACAGAATCTATCAGTATTTATACAATACCTAACTAATTGGTTTCTCGACCATCTTTGAACTACAACATCTTCAAAGAACTTGATGAGGTTATGAAACAAATAAAAATCTCTATAGCAGATAAGTTATCCTTTCAAGTTTCAGTTACTCAAATATTACGAGAAACTAGGTTAAAATCACATGTCCAAGTCCCCTATGATCAGATTAACCTCAAATGCAGAGCAAACCTTTTCCTTTTTCAATAAAACGATCTTCCAAAAGACAGAGAAAACAATCCTCCTCAGAGTAAATTACTCCTTTTTCTTAGGTTTTTACAATTAACATAACATATAAACTAAGATTCCATTTAATTTGCTTGCCTTTTGGCTTTGCCATTGTAAAATACAATCTCAAAGAAGCAAAAAGTAAAAAAAAAAAAAAAAAAAAGATTAGCCCATCAAAGCCTTTAAATTTGAAAAGCACATGAAATAATCTAAAGAAAAATAAGTAAACTAGAAATTTGCAGTTGAGGCAGAACCTGTAGGTTCATGTAAGAATCCACTGAAGCAAGAAAACCTGAAAGACAACCAAAATCTAAGGACAAGAACAAAATAAAGAATACTGAGATTAAAAAAATAAAACTAAATAAAGAAAGAACAACAAGTAACCGTACCTTTGTATTCCATACCCCACTTGAGTTTTACAATAACAGTTTTCCCAGTCAAGTTGTTCAAGAAAGGCTTAGGATTAACTGGTATTGTCTGCAATATTAACACGAGAAAAAAATCAGGGAATCAGAAATGTCTATGAACCAAAAACCTAATCGAAGAACATAACTCTGGACATATACAAGAAAATAAAGAAAAATAAGAAAGGAAAAAAAGCATTCAAACAAGTACTCACAGCCATTGAGGACGATAAAGAGGCAGAAAGGGGCCAAAGGTTGGTGGTAGTGGTGGTTGTGCGGTGGAAGAAGGGGAATGGGAGCCCCTGATAACTCTGGTATATCGCACCTCTGGTGGCGACGTAGGCGGTCTTGTGTAAAGAGAAGAGTTTAATTTTACTACTAAACGGCAGTTGTTTTGGCTGCCTAAAACTGGCCCCTCTACCGATGGCAATTTTTACCCGACCCTTTGGATGTCTTAAACATAATTATTTAAAAAACCAAACCTACTTTTCTAATTATAATTAGTAATATAATTATATTTAGTATAGATATTGTATATTTTATTAAGTCAAAGTAGAATTTTACAATTTTTTATTTTTAAAAAATAAAAATAATATAATATTTTAATATTGAATGGATATATAAATGACTTCAGATATTAAATGGATAATTATAATTAGATATGGAATGGATTTCAAGTAATAAAAGTTAATTATAAGTTCAGGGAGAACCTTCGCCTTTCAAATATATATTTAAAAAATATATATATAATTATAATTAATACTATAATTGTATTTAATAATTATATTATATTTTTATTAAATCAAAATTATAATTTTATAATTTTTATTCACTTTTTTATTTTTAAAAAAATGAAATAAAAAATATTTTTAATGTTAAACGATTAATTATAATTGATTTTGAGATGAGTTTCGATATTAAAGGCATTTAATTTATAGTCGAGTTCAAATAGTATATTTTAAGCGGATACTTGATTCGTTGCGATCATAGTTGCTAGGTTAACTTGATCTCGTGAGTGATTCCTTGAAATTAAAGAATTGCTTTGCTTTGACAAATCCACAGACTTGGGTCTTCTAAACCATTATGGCATGAAAAATCTAGCTTAACAAGCTTCATATACATTCTCAACACGACCTTGTCAGTGTGGTCTCCGATTCCTTTTCATGGATCCTGCTTTCAACACATTCAGCCGAGAGTTCATTGACACCATTAATTCCTTCATCTATTTAAGGAGCCTTTCTTGACCTGAACTGAGGCTCTTTACCTGATCTTCTAGCCATGAGACGCTTATCGCTAACTACCACAAGCTTTGGTATCATCCTGTGACGATCTTCTTTGGTTTCACACTCTATTGTAATATCGTATTCATTATGGTATTTTGCATAAGTTTAATAGGAATTCTCTAATAGTTTCTTCTTATGAGTTCTTCTCTTTTTTATCCCTTCTTCTTCGAATTATTCTCTTTGAAGCTTATCATACGCAGTGGCTCGAAGAACAAATCTAAAAGAACACTATAGGAGAGAAAAAGATAATACACAGTTTTGTTTTTGAAAAATAATTATTTGGCACTGCATAGAAATATCATTTATTAAATCAATTAAATGAAACAAATTAGGGTATACCTTCCTTTGCACGCACTGTAAAGTACCTTTTCTTTTACTTTTTACTTGCTAAAAAATAAATATTTAAAAAAAAACCTAACCCCTTATTCGACCGTGGAAACCCGTGTCTGTGAATGCTGCAATTTCCGAGCTCTAATTTGCTTCATTTCGAGTTAAGATTGACGGAAGGCTGAAATGCACACTGCAGCCTCATTATCGGCTAGACCAACAGCAAGCGAGACCCAACCGGAAGATGATGGGTCACCCGCAACGCCACAGCGCATCAGAATTGAAGATGGCGACAAAAAGGTAACATTTTTCTTTTCATATCTGATCCAAAACCCAAATCCATGTGCTCACTTCATGCTTAACTATTGATTGCAACCATTTTTTTTCAATTTTTAATTGTAATTGGCTTGAAGTTCTCTTCCTTTAGCTGTGTATTTTCACTTCTGTGATTAATTAGCTGAAAAAATTGTAAATATTGAAAAAGATATGTCGTCGTTCTGTTCTATTTCTGACTAAATCTAGTATGAGTATATACGTGGACAGTTCTGATTCTTTTTTAATTTTGACTTTTTACTTTTGGGATTAATAGGATTTATGGTGTGCTCTTCCTGATAGCATGTTTCTTGCATTCCCCTTGCTTAGGTTGCAAACAGGAGAATTAAAGATGTTGAAATAAGTGTTCCTGTGGTACATGGAACAATTGCATTTTACCTTGGTCGAAAGGCCAGTGAGTAAGTGCTTTCTTCTCTTTGCATTGTAGTTTACCTTCCAACTCCACCTGCTTTCCCCTCTTTTTTGAATTCCTATAATATATTTTTCTGGCTAAATGACTGAAAACTCCATATATTTGCATGCCTTTTCAATTTAGTAAGCTGTTTAATTTTGTCAATTTTAGCAGTCTTGCTATGCTAATATATTTTAGTGGTCTAATGCAAAAAATTGCCCAGTGGCATCCTTAAGTTTCGAGAGATCCACTATATGCCGCTGAATTTGTAACTTTTAGTAACCTTGCACCTTGGGGTTGATGGGTGCATTTCTTAGTAACAATTTTTAGAGACCTATCATATGCCCCTAAAGGTGCTGTTCTATAACAAAAATTGCAATTTCAGGAGCATGTTGGGTCTCTTGAAAACTTTAGGGTGCCACATGGATAAAACCCTAAAGTTCAAAGACAAATTTAGCTAATTAAGCGGGGGAGATTGCTGATATGCAATTTACATACAAAGTCTACATATCTATCACATTCACAAAAAAAAAATATTTTTTCCTTGCGTTTTGTGATGCTATTAAATATAAAGTATTAATTTCTTTCAAAAACTGTATTGTTTTAACTGATAAATAAAAACAATTATTAGTTTTTGTGACAGAGAAAAAGTTTAAGAAAACTCATACTTTTTATTAGGGGTGTGCACGGAACTGCAGGAATCCTAACCCATTCCCGAAATCCGTCCCGAACTTCCCGTGCAGGAATCCTAGCCCACTCCCGAAAACCGTCCCGAAAAACCCAATATTAAAACTGACCTAAGTTTCATCCCATCCCATCCCAAAATTTGTGTATTCTTGTCTCAGTTTTTCTTTAAAATTCTAGGTGCCTCTTTTTTTTATATGAATCTCAAATCATGTCCATTAAAATCATGTCAACCTTTATATTTTTAGTTTTTCTTATGACTCTAATTACTTGTTAAAGTTAATAATAATATGAAAAAAGCATTTTTCTAAATATAAAATGAATCAATTAATTAAACATATTTTTCAACATAGATTTTTCCTCTATTATTCTGCTATATGTGTTAAGTAAATCTTTTTGAATAAATTTTTACTATTAAACAAAAAAAATTAATCAATACAAGAGAAGACATTGACTGTAATTAATCGAAATACTGGTTTATAAGTTATGCTTAATGCTATTATTATTTATTTTTCACATGATCTTCTGATTAAATCAATTAAGTATCAAAATTTATATCAGCTTAAAGACATTAGTAACAAACAATAATGAGTTAAAATTCATGAAGTACATGTAAAGTAAAATTGTATATCGTTTTTGAATTATTTTATTTTATTATATTTAACGCTTTTATTAACTAGAAAGTAACAACTAACAAATCTTCTATTATGACTTTAGTAGTAAATCATCAATGATTGAATTAATTATTTGATTTTTTTTAACTCAAATTTGTGTTGATGAATTTTGTTTGATTGTAATTGTTAAATATAATAATTTGATGATTTTTTTTGGTGAAAAATAATTTAGTCGACTACGGGAAAACTTGATTGATTTATGACCCAATCCATTTTGTCCCATTCTGTCGACCCAAATTCATGTCCTGTCCCGCCCTACAAAATGGGATGGATAGGACGCGACTAAGACTGTATTTCTTATGTTCTGGTATTTTGGGATGAGGCTAAGAATTATGTAATTCCCGACCCGACCCATGCACACCCCTACTTTTTATCATCTGCACTGGAAAGAAATAGAAACCATGTATATGTATGATCTATATGTATATTCTGGTTTCAGTTCTCTAAATTGGTAATATTGTTACTGATATCATAAGTTTAGGCAAATTTTACACAATCAAAGTAAATAATTAAAATTGAGATAAAACTAGCACAAACGTTTGAACTTTTTGCCTTGTTATTTGTCCTATTTTACATGGGTTTTACTTGTTCTTTCTCTGTTGATTAGGTCCCAGTCACATAAGTGGACAGTCTATGTACGTGGGGTGACAAATGAAGATCTCGGGGCAGTCATAAAGAGAGTTGTGTTCCAATTGCATCCCAGTTTTAATAACCCTACAAGAGTGGTAGAATCGCCTCCTTTTGAATTATCAGAATGTGGGTGGGGTGAATTTGAAATTGTCATCACCATTGTCTTCCATAGTGATGTCTGTGATAAGCAGTTGGACTTGTGAGTCGTTATCATATGTTACTGCCTTCATTTAATTGACAGGACTGGCTGATTACCACTATCAGTTCAATTTCTGCAGGTATCACCATTTGAAATTGTACCCTGAAGATGAAACAGGTCCACAGTCAACCAAGAAGCCCGTTGTAGTGGAATCTTACAATGAGATTGTCTTTCCTGATCCTTCTGAAAGCTTTTTCACCCGTGTGCAGAATCATCCAGCTGTAATTGTGCCTCGGCTGCCTGCTGGATTTAACTTGCCTACTCCTGGTAAAGTTTCTTTCTGCTTTCTTTATTGCATGGACCTATGTTCCGGTGAGAATGAAAACATGTCCAAGCATTGAACTTTTCAATACTTAAGGATGTGTTCTTATTTCTAATTGTCCTGCACCAATATGCTTATCCATGTTGAAGTGTTAGATTTGAATTCTTCATGGAGAAGTATCTAAGTAACATAGGCTGCACAGTTTTCACAAAATTTTCCCTTGCTACAGTTTTACATGGTAAATATTTGTTTGGGCATTTGTAGTTCCAATTGAAAATCTGAAAGAAAGGGAGAGAGGAGACACCAAAGATCATCCACTGAGCCACTGGTTCTTGAATTTTTCAGAGGCAGATGAGCTTTTGAAACTTGCAGCAGCTCGTCAGCAGGTTAGCATGTCTTTATTTTATTTAAACTGGTAAAACAATTTATAATTGTCTGGTGATTATTCTCTTTTGAGAAT
This sequence comes from Jatropha curcas, assembly GCF_041381405.1. Lineage (NCBI taxonomy): Eukaryota > Viridiplantae > Streptophyta > Magnoliopsida > Malpighiales > Euphorbiaceae > Jatropha > Jatropha curcas. The sequence continues at coordinate 2,538,643 of NC_143154.1, forward strand.
TGTGATGATATTTATCAAAAAAATATACATCAATGCATCATCTTTGAAATGATGCTAATGGTGATCTTCTCTTCTTCGCTGCTTTCTGTTTATTCGTTATCTTGCTTAGGCTTTAAACCCTAAAAAGTTTGTACTCAGTTGATTCCATGTTGATTTGTGTTTGTAGAAAAGAGATATGCCTAATTTGATTGGTTGCTTCCTAATCTAACTCTGTACTAGAAGAAATATTCTCATGGTTTGATGATATCTTATCTTTGTGACAGGTGCATGAAATAGGCAGTTTATTGCATATATTATTAATAAATGATAACTCCACTTGAGTGGCATTTGTTTGGTTTTGAATTCCATCTTGTCTGCTTGCATGTATCATTTTGTGGACAGCTTAGTTTTCTTTAGCCAAGATGTGTTTCTGATGGTATACAAAATGTGATAGGTGCAAGCTCATATTATTAAGCTGAGAAGACAATTGAATGTGATAGATGGGCTACCTCAATCATCTATAACAGCCTCGGCTTACGATTTATGAATGTATATGGTCATGCTAGATTAAGGTTGGAGATTCATCATCAAAATTAAATTATGGAAGACACTTGCCTGTGGTAATGAGATGTACAAAGTTTGGAATAGCCAGGATCTATTTGACGGTCTCTGTAGTTTTCGCTGTAGGGTATGACTTCTACTTATGTAAAGAGCAAAATACTCTGGGAGAATTTTATGAACAATAGATGGTCGTATAGAAATTTCTTGGGTGAGAATTGATGAACAATTGCTGTTCTGTTCTTTTCTCTTGTAATAGCAATGGAGCAAAGAAAATTTTCCAAAGTTGCTTAACATGTTCGTCTGTCTCAATTGAGTGGAATGTTTATGATGCTATGTTCTTGCTGCTGATTTCTTGTTCAGAAAATCTTCGATTCTTTTTAGTAGTCCTGGGAGATGTTAAGTTCACAGTACTGAAGGGGGAGTCATCAAGATAATCTTTTGTTTTCTTTTTTTCTTTTTTTTTTTTTCCCAATAACTAAATGAATGATATTTTCCTTAGTGCAAATAGTTATGATTCGCATTGTAAGTGTCATCATCGCTTCAACAGGTTTTTAATTATTTTGTCAGCATACTGTAGATGTCATTCTTGGGCAGGTGGGGCCAATACTTCCAGCAGAACTGGACTTTCCTATGTGACTGTTGAAAAACTACATTTTTCTCTTATAATGATGAACTGCAGGCTTACTTGCTGTTTCTCTGCTTTCAAAATATTCGTGATAGCCATTTTTTTTTTTTTTAATTTGCATCCTGTGCAGTGAAAGTGGATAAACTTCACTAGCTTTAAAGTTATATATATGGTGATTGACGTTCTGATGAAACGGTGTAAAATGCCAATTCATGAAAGGGATAAGGCTGACATATCAAGACAGTTTAAAGGGAAGCAGCTCAAATTTCAGAATGCTGTATTGAACCACTGAAGGTGTTGTGGGCAATGAGGATAATTGTCCGTTGCCTTGTTGATTTGTTTAAGTTTTCTCCAGAAAAAGGTAACATGGCCTTCACATGATAATCATTTGAATGGGTCACAATTCATCAGAAGGAATCGGCCTCTGTTGATTAGCTATTGAAGTTTTTCAGCCTCTAAGTGACAATTATGGGCCATCCTGTCATTTGTGTTTCATAAACGCCTACTTATTTTCAATCAGAAACGATGGATAGCCACTCTTTGCCCATGTCGTCCACTATAATATCTTCCTTTATTGTATCTTTCTAGTTTCACATTTAAATTTTAGGTAATGGAATGCAGATCAATGAGCAATACTGCTTAAATCAGTGTTTTATTTGTGATGCTTGTGATCTACCTAACCCATTTCAGTATTTTGGTTATTGTTGCATTGCAGGAATGCTTGTCCATAGGAATATGAAAGAAAACAAAATAGATGTACAGCAAAGACAGGTAATACTGATCCTATAACCTTTTACAGGTAGCTATATCTATATGAGCCTTAGAACATGAGAAATAACTCTGTGGCGTCCCAGCAAAGGCTGGAAATTCTAGTGGTTCTCAGTTTTAGGAGCAATTGTCTTCTTGCTTGTTTTGCATATGTGGCTATATGTCGATCATTGTGGCATTTGGTTTAGGCAGGAACACATGGATTATCCTACCTCCTGTACCACGCAGGATCGTTTTGAGAAGGGATTAATATCGAATGACTCGGGAAGAGTTCTCGACGTAAAAAAGGTGTGTCTCATTGCTTGTACAAGCAAAATTAGGGGAGTGAATGGTAGCTGTCTCTCATTGCTTGTCTTAAAAAAGGTGCATTTGTTTTTTGTTTGTTGGCATAAAGATGTGATTGAGATTGTATAAGGTTGGTAAAGGAATTACAGTGGGTATTTTTGAAGTGTATTTCACATGTCCTAATATGAAATGAAAGTTCCAAATAACTAAACAGATCTCATTTCAATGCCAAACAGGCAATAAATGGTTAAATCAATTAGGTTTAGTTCAGTTGATGCACTTGTGGGAATAGGAATCAGCCAATTTTACTCTCAGTTAAGTAAAATTGCTAAAACGACAAGATTACCAAAAGTTTGATGCTTAGTTGGGACGACAGGTGTTGCAATTTGGAGGAATCACGGCTAAACAATATATAAACAAACTCGTCGATTAAACTACTTAAAAAAAAAAAAAAAAAAAAAGGTAAAAAGGTAAAAGTGCAACAAATTTTTTACAAAATCCTTT